>NC_042617.1:171941194-172241194 GCF_901001135.1 Rhinatrema bivittatum
ATCCCTGGACCTGTCAGAAGCCTACTTGCATATCCCAATCCATCGGGATCACCAGCGCTACTTACGCTTCAAAGTTCTGAGCCAACACTTCCAGTTCCGAGCTTTACCCTTCGGGTTAGCCACCGCGCCGCGGACCTTTACCAAGGTCATAGTAGTAGTGGCGGCGTCACTCAGGAAGGAAGGAATTCTCGTCCATCCCTACCTGGACGATTGGCTGATCAGAGCAAAGTCACCGGAGGAGAGCCACCAGGCAACCAACAGAGTTATATCTCTTCTGGAAAGCCTAGGATAGGTAGTCAACACAAACAAGAGTTCCCTACAGCCTTCCCAGTCGCTGGAATACCTAGGAGTCCGATTCGACACCCAGGAAGACAAGGTCAGCCTGACCTCCAAGAGGAGATCAAAACTCCGGAATCGTCTGCAGGCCCTGCTGAGCGCCACCCGGCCCACAGCTTGGGATTACCTACAGGTCCTCGGCCTCATGGCATCCACTCTGGAGGTGGTACCATGGGCGCGGGATCATATGAGACCATTACAACGTGCCCTCCTATCTCGGTGGAGCCCACGATTACAGAACTACACCATACACCTACCTCTACCAGTCAGAGTGCGGAATCAGCTACGGTGGTGGTTGCAGCCCGGGCACAAGAGCCGGGGGTCAAAAATGTCCTCCCCAACCTGGACCCTGCTCACTACAGATGCCAGCCTGAACGGATGGGGAGCACACTGCGAAGAACTAACCACACAAGGGCGGTGGAACAAAGAAGAATCGGGGTGGAACATCAACCGCCTAGAGGCACGGGCAGTCAGGCTAGCCTGCCTACGATTTGCCCACAGACTTCGAAACAGGGCGATCAGAGTGATGTCGGACAACGCCACCACGGTGGCATACATCAACCGACAGGGCGGAGCCAGAAGCCGACAGGTATCCTTAGAAATAGCCCCCCTGATTGCTTGGGCGGAGGCAAATCTCCAGGACATCTCTGCAGTCCACATCGCTGGGAAGGACAACCCCATGGCAGACTTCCTCAGCAGAGAAAGCCTAAACCCGGGGGAATGGCAGCTGTCGCCCACAGCTTTCCAGATGATTGTGGATCAGTGGAGGACTCCGGGCATGGACCTACTAGCGGACAGGTCCAACGCTCAAGTACCCAGATACTTCAGTCGCAGACGAGATCCTCTCTCCCTTGGGATCGACGCTCTGGTACAGCCATGGCCTCAGGGGATCCTGCTATATGCTTTTCCTCCATGGCCCCTGCTGGGCGCCATTAAATACAAGATTCAGCGGCACAGAGGCCTAGTTCTTCTAGTGGCCCCAGACTGGCCAAGAAGACCCTGGTACGCAGACATGAGAAGACTGCTGGCAGGGAATCCACTACCCCTGCCTCCACACAGGGACCTGCTGCGGCAAGGTCCCATCCTCCACGAGGATCCAGCTCAATTCTCTCTTATGGTCTGGCCATTGAGAGGGCTCGACTGAAGGAAAAGGGGATACTCGGGGCCGGTAATAGATACACTCCTCCGAGCATGCAAGTTCTCCACATCACTAACATACATAAGGATCTGGAGAGTATTTGAAGCCTGGTGCGACACTCACAGCACCAATCCACATGCCGCTAAAATCCCTATCATTTTGGATTTCCTGCAAGATGGACTTCAGAAGGGTCTGTCCCTCAATTCCATCAAGGTTCAGGTGGCAGCGCTATCCTGCTACGGCTACGGCCCCAGGAGTGACGGCAACAGCATTGCCACACACCCAGACGTTTCACGTTTCCTGAAAGGAATCAAACACATTCGCCCGCCACTGAAGTGGCCAGTGTCCCTGTGGAGTTTCTAGCGGGACCCGCCTTCAGACCCCTTCGAGGCCTGTCCCTCCGTTTGTTTACCTTGAAGATGGTGTTCCTGCTGGCCGTATGCTCAGCACGCCGCATCTAAGAGCTACAAGCGCTGTCCTGCCGTGATCCGTTTCTCAGAATCACTCCAGAGGCTATCCATTTTCGCATGATTCCTTCCTTCTTACCCAAAGTAGTCTCACACTTCCACCTCAACCAAACCATATCCTTGCCAACCACGGAAGGTTTGAAGAAGTCTGAAGAAGGTCGAATACTGCGCCATCTCGACATCGGCAGCCTGCTGTCCAGATACCTGGAAATGTCAGAAGCAGTACGAAAGACGGACCACCTGTTCGTCCTTCACAGCGGGAAGAAGCAAGGGGAAGCGGCCTCACGGGCAACCATCGCCCGCTGGATCAAAGAAGTTATCAAGGCGGCCTACGTAGAAGCGGGAAAACCACCACCTCTACGGGTCAAGGCTCACTCTACCAGAGCGCAGGCGGCCTCCTGGGCAGAAACTAGGATGCTGTCGCCGGCAGAGATATGGAAAGCGGCAACGTGGTCCTCCCTCCGTACCTTCTTCAGATTCTACCGTCTGGATGTCCAGGCCAGGGAGGACACAGCATTTGCGAGGGCAATCCTAAGCGGACCTCGGGCAGCCTCCCACCCAGTCTGGGAGTAGCTTTTGTACATCCCATTTGTTCTGAGTCCATCTGCTACACGCTAGGAAATGTAGAGATTACATACCTGATAATTTTGTTTTCCTTAGTGTATGCAGATGGACTCAGCATCCCGCCCGGCTGCCGGTATGCATGGGGATTCACCGACTCACGGTAAGCCATGTTTTCTTATATAGGGCATCCACCCTGCCGGGTGTCGACGCCTTCCGGTTGAGAACACTGGCGGTCTCCAGCTACTATCAATTGGTCAGGGTACTCATGTTCATTTAATCGATCGGTCAGTCACACATATATCCATAAAGCTTTTGCAAGGAAGATTACTGAGTTGCTGCACTTCCTGCGGGGGTATATGTACCCATGCTGACGTCAGATCCGTCTCCAACTGCTAGCACGAGCACACTATACCCATTTGTTCTGAGTCCATCTGCATACTCTAAGGAAAACGAGATTATCAGGTAAGTAATCTCTACATTACTCGAGTAAAACCCAGATTTACGCATGTAAATGGTTTTTAAAATAAGGCTCATAGCATTTTGAATTTTGGCCAAAAAGCTCAAATATTTGTCTCATCTGACCACAAAACCGTACCCAACGTTTTAGCTGGTTCACACTGTGTTTTTTGGCAAATTCCATATGTGCTTTGATGTGGTTTTTCTTCAATAATGGCTTCTTTCTAGCCACCCTCCCATGCAAGCCAGTTATATGTAAAGGTCTTGATATGGTTGAATGGTGCACCTGCACTCCAGTCTCAGCCACTGATCTCTGTAGCTCCTTCAAAGTGACTGTTGGCCTCTTTGTGGCTTCCCTCACAAGTCTTCTCCTTGCTCTAATGTAGAGTTTTGAGGGACAGCCTTGTCTAGGCAGTGTCTGGATGGTATGATGCGGCTTCCATTTCCTCATAATTGATCCAAGAGTGCTCACTGGGATATCCAAGCACTTGGATATTTTGTAGCCTTTTCCTATCTTGTGCTTGCCTATAGCTTAAGATCTGTTTAATGTTTGGGTACTTGTGACTTGGATTGGCCACTGTTGGAAACAGGATGCTGGACTTGATGGACCCTTGGTCTGACTCACTATGGCATATCTTATGTTCTTATGAGATATTGAACGCCAGTATATAAAGCTGTATTGCCATTTAGTAATTGTGCTAATGGCTTAACTGGCAAGAAAAAGGATTGTTTGATAGATACTTATCTGTGGTTTTTTTTTTTTTTTTTTTTAACTTTCAACAAGGAGTCCCCAAACCTTAAGTGAAAAGTCTCGTGATATTTTTAAAATCGCTGAGAGGGCCAGTGAGGAGGCAGGTTGATTGCCCCCTTGGAGTTTTGACATGCAGTATTTTTCTTTTTAGTGACTTAAAATGTTAAAGAAGCAGGGAGGCAGGGTTCCCAGAGGTGTGTCAGATAAGATGTCTGACAAATATTTCTAAGACGTTAGTAACCCTGCCACATTCCTGGGAACTCTACCATCTGCCTCCCTGTTTCCTCAGCATCTGAATCTACTTGCTAGGTACTCCTGGGGGAATTCTGCGCCAGAAAATGTAAAATTCTGTGCACAAAAACCTAATTCTACAAACTTTATATTGGTCAAAATAACACAATTTACATGAGTCTTTAAGTAATATTGAAAATTTCTTTGCCCTTGATATCTATTAGAGGGGTAATTACTTAAAGACAGTCTTTAAGTAATTACATTTTAAATTAATACAGAAAAAAGTTATTACTTAAAGATACAGAATTTTAAATATTTTGAGCTGAATTTCCCTAGAAATTCACTGTAAGAGTGTCCCTTCCATTCACTCTCCCTACTCCCCTGGCCACTTTGCCCTCTCAGGCCCCAACTCCTCCACCTGGTAGTATCTCTCACCTCCATCTCTAGGCTCAACACCTTCCACTCTATCTCCACTCCCATAGTTTGACCCTGTACTCAGTACTGCCCCCTCACACAGGCTCCTTCTGTTCTTCCATCTCCCTAGTGCACATACAAACACCCTCATAGAGGCTCCTTCTCTCTTGCATACACACCCCCACAAGCTCCCTTTTTTTCTCATGCATACACCCTCACAAGGCTACCTATGACTCTCTCTCACGCACCCCTTCACACAGACTCTCTCTCTTTCACATACACAATCCCTTCACACAGGCTATCCCATACACAGGATCCCTTTTTCATACACACCAGCTCCCAATCGCTCTCACACATACACACACCTTCACAATCTCATCATATAGTTCATTGTAAAGCCTATTGCTGCATTCTGTTCTCCGTTAACCGATGAGATGTTCACAATGACTGTCTGTATATAAAATTTCTAAATAAAATAAAATAAATATAGGCTCCCTCTCTCTGGCACCCACATTCAAGCACCTCCCCCTGCTCTCTCTCTCTCTCACACCCTCCCCCTGCTCTCTCACACCCTCCCCCTGCTCTCTCACACCCTCCCCCTGCTCTCTCTCTCATCCTCCCTTTCCTTCTCACACACACACACACACGCACCTCTCTACACATATTCACTCTCACCGGGGCCTTCATCTTTGCCGCAAGTGGAGTGGGTCCCATGGCGCGCCGGGGGGCCTTCATCTTCGCTGCAAACGGCGTGCTCCGGTCATGGCATTCCGAGGTCTCCTCTGACATTTTCTGTGCAGAATTTTGAGCAAATTCTGCGCTCTGCCATGATACTGACACAATGGACTTTAAAATCTCAGTGGCATCAAGCCACTCAGCCGTTTTTGTCCCTTGTCCACATAACCAGCCAGCTTCGTCTGTCCCTTACTTAGTGGACGCCCAAGGCCAACTTACAAACAGGTCTACCCTTCAAGCAACCGGCTCCTGAGGTGACCTTAACCACGGACGCCTCCAACCTAGCTTGGGGAGCCCACGTAGAAAGCCTCCAAACTCAAGGGATGGACAAAAGCCGAAGCGACCCATCAGATAAATTTTCTGGAGCTTTGGGCGATGCGGGTCGCCCTTTATACATTCAGGGATTGCCTCTCCAACAAGGTTGTCTTGATTCAAACAGGCAACCAAGTAGCAATGGTGGTACCTGAACAAACAGGGTGGCATGGGCTCTTATCTGCTCTGCCAAGAAGCGGCGCAGATTTGGGCATGGGCCTTGTCACATTCCATACTACTGCGAACCACTTATCTGGCAGGCACACAGAATGCAGTGGCGGACCGCCTCAGCCGGAATTTCCAACCCCACGAGTGGTCTCTGGATCCCTTTGTTACAAGCAGAATCTTCCACCGGTGGGGTCAGCCGACCATCGACCTCTTTGCATCTGAACAGAACCGCAAAGTGGATCGCTTCTGCTCTCTACACAGGGACCGAAGAGCACCAACCATGGATGCCTTTGCCGACCCCTGGAACACAGGCCTGCTATATGTGTACCCTCCAATTCCGCTAATAAGCAAGATTCTCGTGAAGCTACAACAGGACCGAGACTCAATGATACTCATAGCCCCATTTTGCCCACACTAAGTCTGGTTTCCCATACTTCTCGACCTATCTGTCCAGGAACCCATTAGCTGGGCACAGTGCCCAACCTCATAAAATAGGATCACGGCAAGTTGCGCCTCCCAAACCTCCAGACCCTGACGGCCTGGATGTTGAAAGGTTGGTATTACAGCCCCTCAATCTTTCTAGCAGCGTGTCTCAAGACCTCGTAGCTTCATGAAAGCCTTCCACACGGAAGAAGTTTACTTTGTGGTGCACACAGGCTTTGATCCCTTTTCTTGCCCCACACCCAAACTCTTGGACTATCTCTGGCACCTCTCAGAATCTGGTCTCCAGACTTCCTCCTTACAAGTGCACCTCAGTGCCATCTCTGCTTACCATCAAGGAATAGGGGAGGCCCCAATAACGGCTCAACCCCTTGTGAGTCGCTTCATGAGAGGCTTACTACAACTTAAGCCTCTTCTACGACCACCGGTCATGGCATGGGACCTCAACGTGGTACTTGCACAGCTCATGCGTCCTCCTTTTGAGCCCCTGCACTCCTGCGAATTCAGATATCTTACATGGAAAGTAATTTTCCTGATAGCTATCACATCTGCTCACAGAGTCAGTGAGTTGCAAGCCCTTGTAACATACTCGCCCTATACAAGGTTCCTCCATGACCGGGTGGTTCTCCGGACTCACCCTAAATTCCTTCCTAAGATGGTAACGGATTTCCACTTAAATCAGTCCATCATCTTGCCCACTTTCTTTCCAAGGCCTCACACTCACCCGGGTGAGCGAGCTTTGCACACCTTGGACTGTAAACGTGCACTTGCATTCTACTTGGACCGCTTCGCAGTCCACAGAAAGTCCACCCAACTCTGTTTCTTTTGACAAAAACACACTTGGAGTTGCAGTGGGCAAGCAAACTCTCTCCAACTGGTTGGCAGACTGCATTGAATTCTGCTACCAGCAAGCAGGCCGACGAGTGAAGGCGCACTCAGTCAGGGTCATGGCAACGTTGGTAGCACACTACCATTCAGTACCGATTGCCGACATCTGCAGGGCTGCGACATGGAGCTCTCTCCACACCTTCAAGGCCCACTACTGTCTTGACAAGGCTGGATGACAAGACTCTGTCTTTGGCCAGTCTGTCCTACAGAACTTATTCCCAGTGTAGACCCAACTTGTCCTACCTCGACCCGCTGTGAATTTCATCATTGCCAACAGCACCCCAGTTGTTGTGCCTATTGCACATGTTGTGTGCTGCTTGGCCTGCTCATGAGTCAGCCTGTAGCTTGCTATTCACTCATATGTGAGGACTACCATCCTGCTTCTCCTGGGAGAAAGCAGAGTTGCTTACCTGTAACAGGTGTTCTCCCAGGACAGCAGGATGTTAGTCCTCACGAAACCCTCCTGCCACCCCGCGGAGTTGGGTTCGATACCGTTTTCTTATTTTATTTTTCACTCGTACGTTTGGTTGTAAACGAGACTGAAGGGGGGACCCCGTGTGGCCACAGGGTTAGTGGCATGCTGGTCATGCTCAGTGTGCCAGTCAGAGTTCTAGAAACTTTGACAAAAGTATTCCGTGACAGGGCTCCATCTAATGATGTCACCCATATGTGAGGACTAACATCCTGCTGTCCTGGGAGAACACGTGTTACAGGTAAGCAACTCTGCTTTATCCATGTTAAAAGACCCTTTTGAAAATTGCTACACTTTGCCAACTGAGGGTAAAAGTAAGTATACTGTAACATACATACCTGTGGTGGTGGTGGGGGGGGGGGGGAGTGCAGGGCTAGGTTGGTGGAGGGAAAGTACATGTAGAGATTTAATTTTGAAATCCTCCTGTATACTTTCACACATGTACTTTGCACCCTGCTTCAAAGCATATAAAAAGTATGCAGGAATAAAAGTACTGGCTTCCCCCACCCGCCTGAGTTTTCAAAAGGAAACTCCATTGGCAATTTCCTTTTGAAAATTAGATTGCAGGTCTGAAAGTACTGGTGCTGATTTTCTGCTAGACCATACTAAGTTGCCAACCTGGAATTTTTTTGAACTTGCTTCCTTTTTCCCATTGCAGCTGGATTTGAAGGTGGAATAGCCTTGACTTTCAATTATGAAGGCAATTTTTAAATGGCTTTGGAAATTGCCCTACCTGTGTATTCAGTTTAGATCATTTTTTTATACATTATGAATGATTCTGGAGTACATATTTATTTTGTTATGGCATGCAAAAATTAAAGAGAAGTTTGTGGGAGTATGTGAAACATTTTGAAGCTGAAAAATAGTCTGTTTCCTGATGGGTTGGTATGTTCAAGGCATTCTGTGAATATCTCTAAGGACAGCCACTCTTTGCTTACTTCATTAGATAAGTCATCTGGGATCTCAGGAAACATGCAAGGTGTAGTTTCTTTAGCAATAGGTAATCTAGTACTTTAAAACATAACACATGCTACTTTAAAACATAACAAACGTAACAGTCATACTGTAGAATGCAAACAATGTTCATTAGAATAACAGAGCCCAGTCAGACTATAAAACACTTCATTGTAAAGAGGATCAATTCTAGAATGGGAAGTATGCTGGAAGATGTAAAAATGTCAGAGATGGGTTCTACAGCCATACCTGTCACTGTCAGACTTTCTATATAGATTATTTTCATTCTAATCACATTCCATAACAAGTTGATTCATTCATCCAGTATTTTGCATTTCTGTTATCAGTTGTATATGTCATGTACTTTTAGTGCTGAACTTTTACTATATGTCACTGTTCCCCAATCCTCTTCTGAATGCATATCTAACAAATCTAGTTTTCAGGGTAGCCACAGTGAGATTTGCATACACTGGGTCTCCAGTGCAGGTAAATATCTCATGCATATTCATTGAGTATCCTGAAAACCAGGTTAGGTGTGCCTCCAGTGAGAGTTGTGAAACACTAATATATTGAACAGTTAAGAGAAAATACTGTATGTGGACTTGAGAAATAAAAGTATGATTCACAGAATCATAGATTTTATGCTGAATATCTCATAGAAAATCACATATATTGACGTGAACTTAACAGAATAGGTTCACCCTCATATGTGAGCACTAGTACATTTACACTGAAACAGTGTTTTAACTTTTATGCACTTATTATCAATGTGCTTGCTCACCTTATGTAATCATGGGGTGACCTTTTTTCTGTCACGTTAGTATATACCGCAGTGGTTAGCACAAAACCTTTTTTTAAGGATTTTTTTTAATGTATTGTGTTATTTTAAATATATTATATTATAGCTTTGACTCCGATCAAATAAATGGAAGAGACGACTTATGCCGCATTACATAGGAACCTGTTTTTCGACTCTAAAATTTGTCCAAAGCCCCTGAAGAAGAAATTCTCGAAACACCAGCGGTGTCGGGCATTCTGCAGAGCAAAGCTGATGAGCTCTTTGCTCTAGTCTACATTTTTGGAATAGATAAGTTAAAACACTGTTTCAGTGCAAATGATCTAGTGCTCACATATGAGGGTGAACCTATTCTGTTAAATTCACGTCAATATATGTGATTTTCTTGCATTTTGTTTGGACTTCTATCACATATTTCACCAGTTTTTCTGATTTTGAATATCTCATAGATGCATGGTGGAGGCTTGGACTTTACTACGACTTCACTCTAACAGGCTGAATGTGGAGGAATTACTAAGGCACATGTATGAGGTCTGTCAAGAAATTGGACTAATGGAGGACTTGCTGAAGCTCCCATTCTCCAACACTGAACAAGTAAGCGATTAGAAGAAGGGAAATGATGTAGGGTTGCTTTACACAAGGGCTGAACAGTTTTCAAAGTCTTTTTTTTTTTTTTTTTTTTTTTCTTTGCAGGAGTGCTTAGAGAAGTTCTTGCAGAACAGTAATGATGTACAGAATCAGGAATTTCTTTTAATTCACCATCTACAGCGTGCTAATTATATTCCAGCTTTGAAGCTAAACCAATCACTAAAGGTTAATTTGGTAAGTTGAAGATTTCATTTTGGTTTAAAAATGCACGTTAGTACAGTGTTTCCCAACCAGCGTGCCTTCAGACCTTATTAGGTGTACCATGTAAAAGACACCATTGCCTGGGTTCTGCTCTTAGCATCTCAGAGCAACAAGTCACCAGCGGTGGCTTTTTTTTTTTTTTTTTAACTCTTTATTTCCTAGCGTGCGCACAGCGCCACGCGCATATATGCCGGGCGCTCAGCGACGTGCACAAAGGGGACTGAGTGCACAACTAGGCCCGTGTGCACAGCCACGCGCGCATCTTCCGTTCCTAGGCGCACAACGTAGGCGCACCTGGAACGCATAACCAGGCTTCTCGGCACGCGCATCTGTACAAGATACACGCGCAAATCATGGCACTGCCGTCCAAGACAGCTAAAGGCCCAGTCCTCTGCCCGGCATGCCACCTAAGAGCGGCACAGCCCGAGGTGACCTCCTCCCTGTGCCTGTTGTGTGAAGAAGCCCGGGGGGAACAGAGACAAGGTCCCCTTCAGCCTGTAGAGGACTCCCAGAGGGCCCCCTCAGTGGGGGCCCTCTGGGAGCGCCACCGGACCCAATGCGGTCTCAGGCAACTTCACCTGGGCGGGATTCTTCATGGAACTACAATCCTACATCCACGCACAGACAGGACCACCAGCGGCAGAACCACAACCCCCGCCAGTGGCCCAGAACCTCCCAGGGCCCTCCCGGCCTCCACCAGATGAGCCGCCCCTGGACAAATACCTCCCCTTCCCTGTACGTTCCCGGACCAGTCCAGACCGTGGGTTGAGCCTCCTGTCCAGCAGATGGAGACAGACTAAAACTGAAAGGGTATCCTATATCAGGACAGAGCCAACCCTGCAGCCCTTCAGTATTTGCCTGTCTCCAGCAGATGGATCAGCTCACCCTGCGGTTCCCTGATCTTGGCTACTTAGCCCTTTCCCTGTTGGGTTTCTTTCTCTCTTAAGGATCAAGCAAGTACCACTTTATTTAAAAAAAAAAAACAAAAAAAAACTACCTTTTGGGCTCTGTTTGTTTTTTCTGATCAGGAGACAGTCCTGTGTTTTACATAGCCTAAGCCCTGTTTTTACCGGTGATCCTAAGTGGGGTAAAACTGGTGGTCCAGTCACTCCCCCCTTACCTGGCTGCTCTTTCTATAGGGGCTTTTCTCCCCTAACATTTTCTTAGGGAGACTCTCTCTCTCGCTCTGTTCCTAGAATAAAAAAAAAAAGGAACATTTTAAAAGCCACAAGCCAATCTGTTTTCTCTTGTTTTTGCCAGCAGCCAGGTATTTAGTACAGAGGAGCGTGCAGGGTTCGTTCCTCTGCCTCCACTCCTCTCGGCAGCAAAGTTTGTGCAGTCAGCCGGTTTTTTAGGCAGATCGTGGCTACTCTTCAGTGAGACATGCCGCGATCTCAGTGCTGCCTTGCTTGTGGTAAGTCCTCCATGCGTCTTTTGCGCGAGGGACTCTGCTCTTCTTGCTTGCCGAGTGAGGAGGGCCCCTTCTCGGCAGCGCTGACTAAACAAGCCCGGGGTCGCGTTTCCAACCACATGGCCAGGCTGTTCCCGGATCGGCAGACCGCGGGAGCGGCTGCCATCTTGGGAGTTTCTGTATGCGTTTGGAAAGTTTTTGAGGCCGCCTGTGCGGACTCGAGTGTTTCAGCACGCTCTGCTCTGGTTTCATTGGTACTTTCCTTTCTTCAGAAGGGTCTCTCCAAGGGTCTCTCCTTCAGTTCTTGCGCATTCAGATGTCCGCCCTCTGCTCTCTCCTTGGTAGCATAGAAGGTCATTCCTTGGCGTCTCACCCGGACATTGTACGGTTCTTGAAGGATGTCAAGCACTTGCGGCCGCCCGTCCGTTCCACTTGTCCGTCTTGGAGTCTTAATCTCGTCCTTCGGGCTCTCTGTACGGGGAGTGGTAGCAATGGAAGGAGCTCTGGCAGCCACATGCGGCAACCAAAGTAACTAGTCAAACTGGCTGACCACATCATTTTGCCTTCTCCCTTCTGGTTTTCTGTATAGAGTGACCTGGCCTATTGTGACAAGTTCGTGTGTATCTGTACTCTGCCCTATTTTGTTTTAAAATTTCGAAGAGAGACTGGTAGGACTTTGAGTGCATTCTTCGCTCTTGTTTTGACCATAAGAGTCCCCTCCATGTCTGTGTTGTCTGCCCGAAAGTGTGCTGCACAACATGTTTTTGTTATAGGTGTGCTTTGGGCTTAAAAGTTGGGAAACACTGTCAGGTCTATCCTGTAAAGTGCGGCCGCGTTTACCCTGCTCCTAAGCCGCGTTCTACTCACTTTCTGGCCGCGTTATCCCTTCCTGCGATCCCGAATCCACTTTAACCTACTCCTACCGCGTCCTAAAATCCCCGGCCAACCCCTTCCGCACGCGGCATGTATATTGCATGCAAACGAGCGAATTAGCTATTCCCTAGCATCCCGTAACCCGCGCCCCGACTATCGCTATCTTTCCCTGCCGTTTTGTCGCGCGTTTAACCTGCTAACTTACCGCCTACCCTTACCCCTGCGATAGAGGCAGGGGTAAGGGTAGGCGGCAAGCTTTCCCCCAGCCCCCGCTCACCTGCCCCGGCTGCGATCATGGGTGCCGGTCTCCGGGGCAGCCCCAGTCCTCTCCCCTCCTCCCGAAGCGCAAAAAAAAAAAAAAAAAAACCGAAAAAAACTTAAAAGCAAAAAGTAAGTCGCTTCACTGTCAGTCTCTTCTTCCCTCCTCCCGGAGCAAGGCTGCTTTTCGCGCCCTGCTCCAGGAGGAGGGGAGAAGAGACACTGACAGCGGCGAAGCAACTTACTTTTTGCATCCCCGATCGGAGCTCTCCTGCCTCCCGCTGGCGACTTACTTTTTTTGCAGCCGTCCGGCCATCTGGAAGAAGGTATCGTGGCTCCCCTGCCTCCTCCTGCCTCCCGGGGAAGATGGATGCCAGCACGGGGGAAAGCGGCCCCTGTGCATGCAATTGGCTGCTCAAGACGTGACGTCACATGCCGTGACGCCAAACGTCGTGACGTCACGTCTTGAGCAGCCAATTGCATGCACAGGGGCTGCTTTCCCCCGTGCTGGCATCCATCTTCCCCGGGAGGCCACGATACCTTCTTCCAGATGGCCGGACGGCTGCAAAAAAAGTAAGTCGCCAGCGGGGAGGCAAGAGAGCTCCGATCGGGGGTTGCAAAAAGTAAGTTGCTTCGCCGCTGTCAGTCTCTTCTCCCCTCCTCCCGGAGCAGGGCGCGAAAAGCAGCCTTGCTCCGGGAGGAGGGAAGAAGAGACTGACAGTGAAGCGACTTACTTTTTGCTTTTAAGTTGTTTTCGCTTTTTTTTTTGCGCTTCGGGAGGAGGGGAGAGGACTGGGGCTGCCCCAGAGACCGGCACCCATGATCGCGGCCGGGGCAGGTGACCGGGAGCTGGGGGAAAGCGGCGAAGCGACTTACTTTTTGTTTTTACGTTTTTTTCACTTTTTTTTTTTTTTTTTTGCTTCGGGAGGAGGGGAGAGGTATCTGTCATTTCAAATGACATTTGAAATGACAGATACCAGCGTGGCGTGAAGTGTTAGGCCCGCGCACCCAGGATACTGTATAGGCGCTCTATCCAGTAAAATGGGTTGCGCGGGCCTAAGGCTTCACGGACCCTTCTTAGATGCGGTTTTCATTTGCATAAAATTACTGTTCAGGATCGAGCGGTAGGTGAGCTGCACTGTGCGTGCGGCAACCGCGGGTGCCCTGGGCACTAACGCAGCTCTTCCTACCGCTCGGTACTGGATAGACCTGTGTGTGAGTAGATTGATAAGCACTTTAAATCCTGATCAAGTCAGCTTCCTGGATTGTTTTTCTTGCTTACCTAGAGTAATACCAACAAAATATTTATTTTCCCCTGATATGTTCCCCATTTTGTTGCTTTGTTTTGATCATCACCTCAATTAGGCTTTCAGCTAGAGTTGCTGCTGTCCTTCAGGGTGTTTATGGTAATATGCCTGTTGAAGGGATGTACAGGCAATAAAGGTGTTTGCCATGACAGAAGCCAGTGTCTGCTTGTGAGGCCACAGCAGGGATGACTCAGGGCAATCTGCTGCCTGAGAGGAGGGATGAGATGTGCCAGGCTCCCCTCCCCCCCACCCCCCCCAAAAGGCATGTGCAGGTCAAATCACTGAGAGGCCAAGTGGAGGCAATGGTTCCCCCTTGGAGTCTAGCCCTTTCGGTGATTTGAAATATTGGGGAAGTGGGGAGACAGGGGCCAGGACTCCCAAAGGCATGGCAGATAGTGTCAGTGATAATATTTCTAGGAAGATGGTAACTCCACCACACTCCCTGGAATGCTAACATCTGTTTCCCATCTTTTCCCAGCATCTGCTCTCTGGGGAAGTGGGAGACAGGTGAATACTAAAGGTCTGTGTATAGTGGACTTTCTCAGGGCTGGTGCCAAGGGTATTAGGTTCACACACATGTACACACATGTACACTGACGTACACATGACGGGACTTGTCTTTTTTCCTCCCAGGGTGTGGCCTGACGCTGATCCTGCTCCTTCCAGCCGCAGCAATTTCACCATCTACTTTCCACCTATGTAACAAAACTCCCTCTTTTGGGCCCATGCAGGAAGAAGAATAAAATACAAGAAGTCACAATCATTTTTTTGTTCCCACTGCATTACCACCCCCAAAACTGTGGTTATCTAGGCATCTGCCCAGTGGTTTCATTGCCCTGCACATACTCCTTTCACGCCCCTCCACCTCGTGTTGTTCCTTCTCTATTTCCCACAGTTCCCCCTCTCTTCTTCTTAATCCCTTTTTCCTCACATCCCCTTCCCTTTCCTCCTACACCTCCCCCTTCCCTTTCCTTCCATTGCCCCTTTCTTTTCACACCTCTTTCTTTTCCTATTATCTCCTAACCCTTCTAGCTCACCCCTTCTTTTATTTCACACTCACTTATCCTTTCTCTCCCTTTCTCTCACTTACCTCTTCCTTCATACCCTGCCCTCTGGGTCATCTTAAACCTTGCAGGCATGTCCCCATTTGTGCTGCTGCAGAGTCCTCTTCCTGCCCGCAGAGAGTAGAAACCCCACGGGCATGTCATTTGGCAACGTTGCATCTGCTGGGCTCTTTCTGCCGTGGGTATAATGTATTATTTCCTAGCGTGTAGCAGATGGACTCGGGACCAATGAGGTATAGTGTGCTCCTGATAGCAGTTGAGACTGATCAGATTTCAATCTGATATTAGCCCTAGTACATTTACCCCTGCAGGATATCATGCTCCTCAGTATTTTCCATCTCCATAGCAGTTCAGGACTCTATGCACGTTCGCTTAGTGTTAGAGTATTCTAACCAAAGAAATCCAAAACAGGAAGAAATCTTACCTCTACAGACGAGCCCCGCTCTCCTGCGGTGATACCTATGGGTCCCTCCCCCAGTTGAGAATTCCTGAGGTGATTTCCACGATCCCTCAGAGGTAAGCCTCGGTCCGGCAGCCAGTTCCAGGCGTGGACTCAGCCCCCAACATCGGGCACGGCTGAGAGGCAGCGGGTGCAACTTCGAGCGCGGCGGTGAAGGTACTTATCCCTATCCCCCCCGCAGCCAGAGACCACCCGGAACGAGACCGTGAAATGCCGAGACAAGGTAAGGTAGAAAACTTCCTAAATGTCTCTGGTCTCCGAGGCTCGAAGAGTTGCACAGATCGCCAGCCGGCGTCAGTGCCACCAGGTTGATCAGCCTTTTCTGGACTAGACCCCGGTCCAATACGAGGGTCCTTCCACGTGGAGACCCTTCGAGGTGGTCGCCATATTGCTTACGTGGTCGCCACCGCCCTGTCTGCCGATTCAATCCATGCGCACAGAGGCGAGCCGTGCGCACAAAATCTCTTGTGCATACACCAGCGCGCACAGCCACACGCTTTACTATGCCGGGCGCATAAGTAAACTCCATGCGCACAGCGGCGCATGCATCTTCTTGAGTGCTCGTTCGACCTACACGCACAAATTAGGCGCACCCGGCGCGCACAACTAAGCCTCCTGGCGTAGTCTTTAAAGCACAAACCGGAGGTTTCTGCAATCCTATGCGCACAAGCAATGGCACAACCGGACAAGAAGCTCAAGGCTCAGGGCCTCTGTAGTATTTATTTTGCATAGTATTCCTTTTATGATTTGTTGGTGAGGGTGTGATATTGAGAGAGGTAAGCTTTGTATTTTTTTGTAGATTCATCTTTTGGGTGTTTTCTCCATTGTTTTTCCTGTTTTCTTAGATTTTGTTTTGCCTTTCTTAGGTCTTCATTATACCAGGGATTATTATTGGTGGTGTTCCTTGTTGGTTGTTTTTATCTGTATTGGGCTGTATTCATCTGCTTCCAAGCAGGTCTTAAAGTTATTCAGCTAACTTAGCCGGATGTACCTGATATTTGGCTAAGCTAGCCAGATAATGGGACTGCTCCCCGAAAGGCTCCGAGAACGTCTATAATTTAGCCAGATATAAAAGGGACAAATAACATATCTGGCTATAACTTAGGGGGATAAGAGGCTGAATACACCATATGTCATTTAGACAGTTAACTTATGAGTTATCCATCTAAATGGCTTTTGAATATCTACTCCCTATCTTTAATCTGTACTGCATAGGATCAGCCTGATAGAAAAGCGATCCATTTAACAACTTTCCCCTGTGAGTTAGTCTTGGGTTTTGTTTGGCGGGAATCGGTGAACGTCAGGCCCTAGTGACTTATCTGGCCTAAAGTTTTTTATAATAGGATGGTTCTGTGCACTCATCCTATATTCCTGTGTAAGGTCGTGTCAATTCCATCTTAATCAGTCAATTGTTTTCCAAGATTTTTCATAAGCCAAATATCCATAAAGGTAAGCAAGACTTTCGCAGTTTGGATTGCAAAAAACAAAAAGCTTTCTATGTGGACAGATTTGAAACCCTTAAAACCGTTTTTTCTTTTCACTAAATGGACCTAGCATTGCCATAGTCAAGCACACACACTATCTAATTGGATAGCAGATTGCATGTCCTGTTATTCCCAGGTGCATTTGACTCTCAAAAGGCATGTCAAGGTGACATAGTTTTAGAGCCATTGCCTATAGTCAATGGCTCACCTAAGTTTGATCTTCATGGTTGCAACATGGAGTTGAGTCCACACATATAAATCCCATTACAGTTTGGAAAAGGGTTCCTGATGCAACAGTAGGTTTTGTAAATCTGCAAGATCTCTTTGAGGATTAGAATCCAACTCTGTAGTGCCTAGGGTCCATTTTTATTATTTTTAGGGTGTCTTCTGTAAAGAAAATAACAAAAAGGCTTGTTGCTACAAAAACATGTTTGCACATTGGCATTACTCTTCTGTTTAATTCCCATTTTTATTTGATGACAATCTGTAGCTACAGATTTCCATGTGTGTAGACCAGGGATGGCAAACTGCAGTGCTCAAGTGCCACAAACAGGCCAGGTTTTCAGGATATCCACAATGAATATGCATGAGAGAGATTTGCATGCATTAAAGACAGTGCACGCAAATCTTTCTCATGCATATTCATTGTAGATATCCTGAAAATCTGGCCTGTTTTTGGCACTTGAGGACTGGAGTTTGCCATCCCTGGTGTAGATTATCCTGCTTAACCTCAAACAGGCAGATTCAGTAAAACTCTCAGGAGTGCGGGCGAGTGCACACTCTCCTCTGCGCGCGATTCAGTATTTAAATGAGGGCCCGCGGTAAAAAGAGGCACTAGGGACACTGGTGCGTCCCTAGCGCCTCTTTTTGGACAGGAGCGGCGGCTGTCAGCGAGTTTGACCGACGCTCAATTTTGCCGGCGTCTGTTCTCAAACCCGCTGACAGCCACGGGTTCGGAAACCGGACGCCGGCAAAATTGAGCATCCGGTTTTCAAGCCCCGGGCTGATTTTAAATTATTTTTTTAAATTAATTTTTACTTTGGGACCTCCGAATTAATATCGCCGTGATATTAAGTCGGAGGGTGTACAGAAAAGCAGTTTTTACTGCTTTTCTGTACATTTTCCCGGTGCCGGCAGAAATTAAAATGTGCAGCTTAGCTGCACATTTTACTTAGTGAATCGTGCGGGAATAACTAATAGGGCCATCAACATGCATTTGCATGTTGGGGGCGCTATTAGTTTCGGGGGGGGGGAGGTTGGACGCGCGTTTTCGACGCACTATTACCCCTTACTGAATAAGGGGTAAAGCTAGCGCGTCGAAAACGCGCGTCCAAAAGCACACTGTACTGTATCGGCCTGAAAGAAAGCAAAATTGCTTACCTGGAGTAGGTATTCTCAGAGGACAACAGGATGCCAGGCCACGCAAACCTACCTGCCACCTCTAAGATTTAGGATTTTATACTTTTGATCTTTAGTGTTGAAAAATGGAAACTGAATTATTTCAAATATATTAAATGTCGTTAGTGTCTTACCATTGCTCAGGCTTTTAAAATATTTTTGAATAAAGATGCCTACTTTGTAAAAGTGTAATTTAATAAGCTTCTGACACTTTCTTGTTATGTTCTTTAGAATGATCGCGATCCCCGTTTGCGCGAGAGAATGATTGCAAGAAATTCTATGTTGGACCAATATGGGAAGGTTCTACCTAGAGTGCAGAGAAAACTAGCAGCTGGCAGGGTCAAGCCATACAATTTGTCAACGTCCATTCTAAGAGAAGGTAAACTTTCTTGTAATCTGATTGCAGTTGTCATTCAGTCATTCTTGTACATTTTCTATTGCAGACAGATATACGACAAACTCTCAACAGTTTTGTTGACCTTGTCAACTTGTTATACAGTAAATAGGGATCACACTATAAAGTACTAATGTTTTGAATTAGCTGATCATTATAGGATTTCTTTTTCACTATACAGTATTGATATAGAACTAAGCCAATAGATGGTCTCTTCTCTAATGCAGAACAATCTTCCTCCAGTCAGAGGCTGGTTTAAAGCATTGTGGTGATCTTAGTATTGTGAAAATTACAGATGCTTCATTATGAGAACATAGGTTCTGAATGATTCTTATAGTGGTATAAGCATTTTGTATAGTTTGTATCAGACAGAGTAACTCATGTTCCTGACCCATACAAGCCACTGTTTTCCAGTAACAAATGTCACTTATATTACCCAGGGCCCCCTGTCTCCTATGATGCTGTGGGAATAGTTGCAAAATCAAGCTCTTCCTGCAGTTTTAGCCAGTTTCTATAAAACAGGCACAGGAGACCAGGGGCTGAGCTGGATCTGGGAAATGAAGCAGTAGTGCAATAAACTGCCTCCCCATGCCAACTCCAAACCCCTCTGCAGATTGGGCGGCAGGCGGAGGAGAGCCCTGGCAGCACATCAGGCTGTCTTTTTTTTTTTTTTTTTCTTCTTTTAATGCTTCCTGGAGCTCAACTGATGCTTTGACCTGTGAAGATGCACAGCATTATGATTCAAAGCAGTAGCTGAGCCTGGGCAGCAGAGGAAGAAGACGCAGCCTGATGTGCTACCACTGCTCTCCTCCTCCTGCTGCTCAATCTGTATGAGGGGGCGGGGGTAGAACCAAGAAGAAGTGGCACATACTCTTCAGCGAGCTGTGTCTCCCCTCCCCTTAAGATCAGCCGCAGGAGAAGATCACTGCTTAGCAGCCAGAGCTTTAGCCTGGCTGTCTTTTCCTTTCCTTTTTAATTTTTTTTTATAACTTTATTGATGGCTTGCTGGGAGCAATTTACAACACAACCTGCAGAAAAAATTAACTTGGTTCTTTTTTCCCCCAAATGTGAGGACAGAAGGGGAGGGGAATAGGGAGCGAGAGGGGATCTGAGTGGTTCTGGAGAGGAGGAGTATAAATGAGGGATGCAAACAGGGGGATTGGAGGGGGGGAGGAAGTGAGCGAAGGAATCTGAGGAATGCAGGGGGACTAGTGAATGAAGTGTGCTCTAATGTAGATTGAAGGGGTGTCTTTGGAGAGAGTGGCGCTGAGAGGAATGGAGAGGGAGTGGGAATATGAGTGAGAATCAATGTCTGAGTGGTTTGAGTGTATCATTCCTTTCTCTTCTAGATCCGCCTCCCCAGATCCCCTTTCTCTTTTCTCCTTCTCGATCCTCCTCAATCCATTTCCCTCTCCTTCCTCTGTGTGTCTGACCTCCTCCATCCCTTATCCCTGTAACTCTCCTGCCTAAGATCCCTTCTTAGCAGGAGAGTTACAGGGATAAGGGATGGAGGAGGTCTTCCGAGTTTTCAGAGGGCAAGCAGTATGGTAGTCCTTACAGATGGGTGACATCAAATTGGAGCCCTTATTTCAAAGTTTCTAGAACTTTGACTAGGCACACTGAGCATATCCAGTATACCCTATACCACGTGTCCACGTGGGATTCCTCTCCAGTCTCTCTCTTTCCGTGGAGCTGTAAGCTTCACAGTGTGAGTGAGCTCACTTTTGGCTGTTTTTAGCCTTGTGGTAAACTTTCCTTTTCTCACGTTTTTTGTGGGGTTTTTTCGTGTTATTCAGTCACCGGGTCCTTCTAGGTGCCTTCCTATAGTGTTCCTACTTGGGGCCTTCGGCGGTTCTGGTAAGTTCCCTGTACGTACCAGGATCAGTCCAGATTGCTGGGTTATGCCTCCTGTCCAGCAGATGGAGTCAGAGAAAAGCTGAAAAGCACCCCCTAGATATACTGGTGTGTCACCTGCAATCCCTCAGTATATCTCTGACTCCAGCAGATTGAGAGAGCATAACCTGCGGTCCTGATCTTTTCTAAATTTGAGTTTGGTTATTCAGGTTTGACTTTTTGCTGACCTTTGACTAGATCAATTTTTTTTGTTTGAGGTAGTTAGATCAGCGGATAGGTTTGGTTTCTGACCTTTCTTTTCACATGCGCTGGGCAAAGTTCTGATGCTTGGCAGGGCAGTTCCCTAAGGCCTAATTCCCGGAGATAGTGATCCCTTGGGACCAGGGGGAGTATTCACCGGTGGGCCGGTCACTCTCCCCCCCTGTTTGTATATTCCAGGGGTGTTTCACCTCTGAAGGGGGCTTAACTATCACAGGAAAGAAGCGGGGATCAGATTTTGCTTTTAAAATAAATAAATAAAAAGGCATACAGTAAGTCCTGTTGGTGGCAGGCTGTTTGATGGCTTCGTTGGCCCCGGCCTGCCATGCTAGGGTCCCGGGACTCCGGAGGGGGTGGCCTGGTCACCCGGCGCGTTTTTATTTTACCTCAGTCACAGCTCTGCTGTTTTTGCGCGCAGCTTCGGGCTGCTATGCCGTGTGCCTTGGCCTGCACGGCCTGTGGGGAGACACGCGAAACGCGGAGAGTGCCGTCGGCTCACAGGCAAAGGCCACTTTGAAGGATTTAACTCTCAAGACAGTATTTCTAGTGGCTATTTCTTCAGCGCGTCGCGTTTCGAAACTTCAGGCATTGTCATGCAGGGAGCTGTTTTTGTGTATATCTGAGTCCGGGGTGTCCCTGCACACGGTACCTTCTTTCTTGCCTAAGGTGGTTTCGGCCTTTCACGTCAATCAGGCGGTTGAATTGCCTGCCTTCTCTGAGGAGGATACCTGCTCTACTCAAGGTCGGGATCTGAGGAATTTGGATGTCCGTCGGGCACTTCTGCGGTACTTGGAGTTGACTAATGATTTTCGACGGTCGGATCATCTATTTGTTTTGTGGAATGGCCCCAAGAAGGGTCTTCAGTCTTCCAAGACTACTGTCGCCCGCTGGTTGAAAAGCGCGATTGCTTCCGCATACATTGGGTGCGGACAGCCTGTACCGGATGGGCTTAAGGCTCACTCTCTTCGTTCTCAGGCGGCATCATGGGCTGAAAGTCAATTTGTGTCTCCCCAAGAGATTTGCAGGGCGGCCACTTGGAAGTCCTTGCACACACTTGCTCGACATTATTGGTTAGATATCCGTGATCCGTCGGCGGATTCTTTTGGTAGAACATAAGAACATAAGAAAATGCCATACTGGGTCAGACCAAGGGTCCATCAAGCCCAGCATCCTGTTTCCAACAGTGGCCAATCCAGGCCATAAGAACCTGGCAAGTACCCAAAAACTGTCTATTCCATGTTACCATTGCTAATGGAAGTGGCTATTCTCTAAGGGCCGGATTTTATAAATTAGCGCGATCGCGTACCTTTGTTCGCACACCAGGCGCGAACAAGAGTACGCGGGATTTTAATAGATACACGCGTATCCATTAAAATCCGGGGTCGGCGCGCACAAGGCTGCCCAAAATCGGCAGCCTGCGCGTGCCGAGCCGCGCAGCCTGCCTCCATTTCCCCCACCCCCCCGGCCCTATCTTAACCCCCCCTTACCTTTGTCGGTAAAGTTACGCCTGCTGGAACTTTGCGCGCGCCGGCCGGCTGCCCCGCTCCGAGTTCCGGTCCCGGGGGCTGGTCCAGAGGCCGCGGCCACGCCCCCGGAATGCCCCCGGGCCGAAAACATGCCCCGCAGCGCCGCCCCCAAAATGCCACATCACGCTGACACGCCCCCAAAACGCTGCGTCGCTGCCGGCACGCCCCCGACATGCCCCCTGACAGGCCCCTCCATGCATGCCCCGGAATTTACGCGTGTCCCGGGGCTTGCGCGCGCCGCCGAGCCTATGCAAAATAGGCTCGGGGCGCGCAGAGGGGGTTTGGGTAGGTTTTCGGGGGGTACGCGCGTATCCTACGCGCGTACCCCTTTGACAATCTACCCGTAAGTGAACTTAATAGCAGGTAATGGACTTCTCCTCCAAGAACTTATCCAATCCTTTTTTAAACACAGCTATACTAACTGCACTAACCACATCCTCTGGCAACAAATTCCAGAGTTTAATTGTGTGTTGAGTAAAAAAGAACTTTCTACGATTAGTTTTAAATGTGCCCCATGCTAACTTCATGGAGTGCCCCCTAGTCTTTCTACTATCTGAAAGAGTAAATAACCGATTCACATCTACCCGTTCTAGACATCTCATGATTTTAAACACCTCTATCATATCTCCCCTCAGCCGTCTCTTCTCCAAGCTGAAAAGTCCTAACCTCTTTAGTCTTTCCTCATAGGGGAGCTGTTCCATTCCCCTTATCATTTTGGTAGCCCTTCTCTGTACCTTCTCCATCGTAATTATATCTTTTTTGAGATGCGGCGACCAGAATTGTACACAGTATTCAAGGTGCGGTCTCACCATGGAGCGATAGAGGCATTATGACATTTTCCATTTTTTTTCACCATTCCCTTTCTAATAATTCCCAACATTTTGTTTGCTTTTTTGACTGCCGCAGCACACTGAACCGACGATTTCAATGTGTTATCCACTATGACGCCTAGATCTTTCTTGGGTTGTAGCACCTAATATGGAACCTAACATTGTGTAACTATAGCTTGGGTTGTTTTTCCCTATATGCATCACCTTGCACTTATCCACATTAAATTTCATCTGCCATTTGGATGCCCGATTTTCCAGTCTCACAAGGTCTTCCTGCAGTTTATCACAATCTGCTTGTGATTTAACTGCTCTGAACAATTTTGTGTCATCTGCAAATTTGATTCTCACTCATCGTATTTCTTTCCAGATCATTTATAAATATATTGAAAAGTAAGGGTCCCAATACAGATCCCTGAGGCACTCCACTGTCCACTCCCTTCCACTGAGAAAATTGTCCATTTAATCCTACTCTCGGTTTCCTGTCTTTTAGCCAGTTTGCAATCCACGAAAGGACATCGCCACCTATCCCATGACTTTTTACTTTTCCTAGAAGCCTCTCATGAGGAACTTTGTCAAACGCCTTCTGAAAATCCAAGTATACTACATCTACCGGTTCACCTTTATCCACATGTTTATTAACTCCTTCAAAAAAGTGAAGCAGATTTGTGAGGCAAGACTTGCCCTGGGTAAAGCCATGCTGACTTTGTTCCATTAAACCATGTCTTTCTATATGTTCTGTGATTTTGATGTTTAAACACTTTCCACTATTTTTCCTGGCACTGAAGTCAGGCTAACCGGTCTGTAGTTTCCCGGATCGCCCCTAGAGCCCTTTTTAAATATTGGGGTTACATTTGCTATCCTCCAGTCTTCAGGTACAATGGATGATTTTAATGATAGGTTACAAATTTTTACTAATAGGTCTGAAATTTCATTTTTTAGTTCCTTCAGAACTCTGGGGTGTATACCATCCGGTCCAGGTGATTTACTACTCTTCAGTTTGTCAATCAGGTCTACCACATCTTTTAGGTTCACCGTGATTTGATTCAGTCCATCTGAATCATTACCCATGAAAACCTCCTCCATGACGGGTATCTCCCCAACATCCTCTTCAGTAAACACCGAAGCAAAGAAATCATGTAATCTTTCCGCGATGGCCTTATCTTCTCTAAGTGCCCCTTTAACCCCTCGATCATCTAACGGTCCAACTGACACCCACACAGGCTTTCTGATGCGGATATATTTTAAAAAGTTTTTACTGTGAGTTTTTGCCTCTACAGCCAACTTCTTTTCAAATTCTCTCTTAGCCTGTCTTATCAATGTCTTACATTTAACTTGCTAACGGTTATGCTTTATCCAATTTTCTTCTGTTGGATCCTTCTTCCAATTTTTGAATGAAGATCTTTTGGCTAAAATAGCTTCTTTCACCTCCCCTTTTAACCATGCCGGTAATCGTTTTGCCTTCTTTCCACCTTTCTTAATGTGTGGAATACATCTGGACTGTGCTTCTAGAATGGTATTTTTTTTAACAATGATCATGCCTCTTGGACATTTTTTACTTTTGTAGCTGCTCCTTTCAGTTTTTTTCTAACAATTTTTCTCATTTTATCAAAGTTTCCCTTTTGAAAGTTTAGCACGAGAGCCTTGGATTTGCACACTGTTCCTCTTCCAGTCATTAAATCAAATTTGATCATATTATGATCACTATTGTCAAGCGGCTCCACCACCGTTCCCTCTCTCACCAAGTCTTGTGCTCCACTGAGAATTAGATCTAAAATTGCTCCCTCTCTCGTCGGTTCCTGAACCAATTGCTCCATAAAGCTATGATTTATTCCATCCAGGAACGTTATCTCTCTAGTGTGTCCCGATGATACATTTACCCAGTCAATATTGGGGTAATTGAAGTCTCCCATTATTACTGCACTACCAATTTGGTTAGCTTCCCTAATTTCTCTTAGCATTTCACTGTCCGTCTCACCATCTTGACCAGGTGGACAGTAATATACCCCTATCACTATAGTCTTCCCCGACAGACAAGGGATTTCTACCCATAAAGATTCAATTTTGTATTTAGTCTCATGCAGGATGTTTATCCTGTTGGACTCTATGCCATCCCAGACATAAAGCGCCACACCTCCTCCCAGGTGCTCCTCTGTCATTACGCCATAATTTGTACCCCAGTATAGCACTGTCCCATTGGTTATCCTCTTTCCACCATGTCTCTGAGATGCCAATTAAGTCTGTCATTCACTGCTATACATTCTAATTCTCCCATCTTACTTCTTAGACTTCTGGCATTAGCATACAAACGTTTCAAAGTTTGTTTTTTGTTTGTATTTTCATTCTGCTTTTTAATTGAGAGGGATAAGTTAAAAATTTTTTAGCTCAGGTGAGTTTTTAGTTACAGGCACTTGGACTATTTTTCTAATTATTGGAACCTCACTGTTGGGATGCCCTAATTCTAATGCATCATTAGTATCCTTTGAAGATACCTCTCTCCGAACCATGCGCTGCTGAGCGACTGTCTGCTTTCCCCTTTGTTCTAGTTTAAAAGCTGCTCTATCTCCTTTTTAAAGGTTAGCGCCAGCAGTCTGTTTCCACCCTGGTTAAGGTGGAGCCCATCACTTCGGAAGAGACTCCCCCTTCCCCAAAAGGTTCCCCAGTTCGTAACAAAACTGAATTCCTCTTCCTTGCACCATCGTCTCATCCACGCATTGAGACTCCGGAGCTCTGCCTGCCTCTGGTGACCTGCGCGTGGCACAGGGAGCATTTCAGAGAATGCTACCCTGGAGGTTCTGGATTTAAGCTTTCTACATAAGAGCCTAAATTTGGCTTCCAGAACCTACCTCCCAACATTTTGCTATGTCGTTGGTGCCCACATGTACCACGACAGCCGGCTCCTCCCCAGCACTGTCTAAAATCCTATCTAGGTGATGCGTGAGGTCTGCCACCTTCGCACCAGGTAGGCATATTACCAGGAGATCCTCACGCCCACCAGCCACCCAGGTATCTATATTCCTAATAATCGAATCACCTAACCCTTCCCTCCTGGGCAGTAGGCCTTGGGGAGATAGCCTCAGTGCGAAAGGACAACGCATCACCTGGAGAGCAGGTCCTTGCTACAGGATCCTTTCCTGCTGCACCTGGTTGGTGCTCTCCCATCATGAGACCTTCTTCCTCCAAGGCAGCACCAGGGCTGCCAGTCTGAAATTGGGGCTTGACTACTATGTCCCTGAAGGTCTCATCTATATACCTCTCTGTCTTCCTCAGCTCCTCCAGGTCTGCCACTCTAGCCTCCGGAGATCGGACTCGTTCTCTGAGAGCCAGGAGCTCTTTGCATCGCATGCACATGTACAACTTCTCACTGGTGGGTAAAAAATCATGCATGTGACACTCTGTGCAAAAGCCTGGGAAGCTCCCCTCTTGCTGCTGGACTGCTGCCTTCATCTCAATTTTGATCAGTTCCTAGTTAAGTTTTAGGTTGCTATGGGAGTAGGAATGTGTCTAACGTCCTTTAAATGTATTAGTGAATTCACTCTGTGTCTGGTAGGCACTTTGATTCGAGCGGGACTCTCTGGGTCCCACCCCATTTAAGGCGGCTCGGGTACGTCCCAGTAGTCTGGACTGATCCTGGTAAGTACAGGGAAAGGAAAATTAGTTTCTTACCTGATAATTTTCGTTTCTGTAGTACCTAGGATCAGTCCAGACGCCCGCGCAAGTCTGTTTGCTACTGGAGAGTCTGCTCGTATTTCTTTCTGTTCCTTTGTCTCCTTACAGTTCCTGCAGCTGCAGAGATTCGGAATACGTGTTGATGCGTAGTTTGAGGCAAGTTATACAGGGTTTTCTATTTTCATATAGGGAGACAAGTTTGTTTGTGTTTTCAGAGCACTAGGTCTACTTGATCTAGTCATTGGTTGAGTTAAAGGAGTTTACTATTCAGCAGGAGTGGATGTTTCTATGATTAATTCTGCTTTGATATTCTTTGTACTGAGGGATTGCAGGTGACACACCAGTATATCTAGGGGTGCTTTTCAGCTTTTCTCTGACTCCATCTGCTGGACGGGAGGCATAACCCAGCAGTCTGGACTGATCCTAGGTACTACAGGAACGAAAATTATCGGTAAGAAACTAATTTTCCTTTTCCTTTTGCAGTCGATTCCCCATGGCGGGTGGTGGCTTAGTGCCTGCCAGGCATCGACACCTGTCACCATTGTTTTCGGTTTGTGCCCCTTTTGTTTTGTCTGACATGGCCACGTCTAGTTTTTGGCAATGCACCCAGTGCCTGAGGACCAAGTCCATCACTGATCTGCATGATATATGTGTTCTCTGCCTAGGGACATGGCAGGATGTCCGGGGTTGCCGCTTAAGCACCCAGATGACCCTGAAGGGATGTCTGCTTCAACTGGAGAAGATGAATCAGCTCTTCGTGTCGAAGAAGTCAGTCATCTGCATCGAAGGACCAAGAAAACGCACTGATGGACATTGAGCCGTCGACAGCATGGCCATCGGTGGATAGGAGCACCAGAGATGGACTACCATCGTTCTCCTCCAGGCTGAGGAAGTCTGGTTCCTTGTCTTTGGCCTTGGCACCAAAGAACTGGGCCGAGCATCGAGGGAAGCCAAAGAAGCATTGGCACCAGTCCCTGTCGATGCAACAGTGCCGGGCACGGGGATGCACCAGCTCATGTCATGTCATGCCCCCAAAATGACACCGCAATGAGGAGTGCCAGTACTTCATAGGTGCCAGAGGTCTGTGACTGTCTCCACTGGTCCTGATGCCAGTCACCAAGCCATCTCGTGAGTCTGAAGAAGATCTGGCCACCCCTTCTTCCTTCTGTTCGGTGTTGGCATCGACAATGTTTGAGGAGGAACTGGAGTGCTGAGTCCAGCTAGTGGTGGACTAGGCGCTGCAGTGCTTTGGTCCTGTGGCACCAAAGGTACTGGACCCAGTGTTGCCTGTCCTCGTACCGCTACTGGAGAAACTCAACGTGCTCATTAGTGCGTTATCGACCTAGATGGTGTCTATTCCTAGGATAGCATCGCTGCCTGGTGGGGCAGCAAGGCCTCCCCCTACCAATATGGTGGTGGTTGCCAGTTCCGACGAGGAGGAAGCTCCACTGGGGCCAGCAGCAATGTCAATGCTTGATGTGCCCCATCCAGTTTGACTGGTGCCTGCATCTCTGGATGAAGGCCGAGCAGCTAGGGCCCCATCCCCTGTAGCTTCCAGTGAGGACAATGACTCCTGGGGGGGATGCTTCAGAGATCTCCTCCGAGGTCTCTGAGGGTTTTTCACCAGACCCTACTCCTCTAGAGGAACGAAGGAAGTCTCCACCTGAGGACTTGACCTTTGAACGGTTTGTGAGGGTGATGGCGGAAGCCATCCCATTTCAGTTGTTAACGGAGGAGAATGCCAGACACAAAATGCTTGAGGTCCTCCAGTTCGTGGAGCTTCCTTAGGAGATTGTGACAGTCTCAGTGCACATGATCCTTAAGGAGCTGCTACTGAGGATTTGGGAATACCCCCTTGGGAGTGCCTCCCATTAATATGAAGCCGGATGGGGTCTACCTCATCCAGAAGGCTGCTGGATTCGATAAGCATCAGCTGGCCTACCAGTCAGTCGTGGTTGAATCCGCCCTCGAGAGCCAAGCATTCTCTGACCCATTCCTTTGCACCTCTGAGGAAGGACCACAGAGCGATGGACGCTCTTGGGAGGAAAATGATTCAAGGTGCCATACTCAGTTGCCAGCATTGCTGCTTACCAGATCTACATGAGCCAGTACTCAAGGGACATCTGGAAGCAGGTGCAGAAGATGGCTGAGCTGCTGCCTCAACAGCATCAGGACACCCTCATGTCGCTGGTGCATAACGTCCTGGAGTGTGGAAAACACTAGGTTCAAGCGACCTGAGATATTTTGAAATGGCATCGAGAATCACAGTGGAAATCGGCACCCACAGAATGGCATGTCTGTGGGCCTCGAATTTCCGACCAGGGGTGCAGGAACAAGTCACCAACGTGCCATGTACTGGGGAAAATTTATTCGGCAATAGAATGAGGGACACCATGGCCCAACTTCAGGACCACCAGGAAACCCTCTAACAACTCTCTGCCAACACTCCGGACTTGTCGTCTTCTAGGAGACTGGCGAGATAGGGACCAAGCAAGACTTTCTTTCACCAAAGGAAGTACTATCCTCAGCCCCCTTGCTCCTATCCACAGCATCAGGGCTCCTGCAGCCAACCCAGGCTGCAGAGAGCCCCCAAGCCCCAGCTGGTGCCTTACTCATATCCAGGGATGAGGTTTTGACTGGGTTGTGGGGAGCATAGGTCAGACGCCCGTACCTGGGAAGGCGGACCTTCTGGTCGGGGGGCAAGCTGCAGTTTCTTTGCAAATCAGTAGCCCAGTGGGCTCTTTCCATCATCCATCAAGGGTATCAATTGAACCTATTGGGAGTCCCACCAAATTGCCCTTTGTGCCCATTTGGGGGCCAGTAGCACATAAGGAAGGTACTACTAGTGGAGCTCTCCTCCCTCTTAATGGCCAGGGTGGTTGAGCCCATACCACCAGGGCAAAGAGGATGGGGATTCTCCTCCAGGTACATCCAATTCCAAAGAGAACTGGAGGTTTCCATCTCATCTTAGACCTAAGGGCTTTGATCAATTTTGTAAAAAATGAAAAGCTCAAGATGGTTTCCCTGGGCACCTTAATTCCCCTTTTGCAGACAAGGGGACTGGCTATGCTCCCTCGATCTAAAGGTCGCATACCCTTCAATCCCCCAATGTTACTCAACTTTATCGTTGAAACTCTTTGTTAAATCTCTATTGTTACTCTCCTAATTTTCCTGCCCTGTAAACCGTTGTTATGGCAAAACTGAATATGCGGTATACAAAACATGTTATAAATAAATAAAAACATCAAAATCTTCCCCTGTCCCAGGAAGTATCTGAGATTTGTGGTGAGAAAACAGCACTTTCTGTACCGGGTGTTGCCATTTGGGTTAGTGTCAGCTCCATGAGTCTTCACAAAATGTCTGGCCGCGGTGGCTGCATACCTCCGCAGGCTGGGTGTGCATGTTTTCCCTTATCTGGACGATTAGCTGGTCAAGAGCACATCTCAAGTAGGGGCCGCCAGGAGTCACTAGGGTTTGTTGTCAACTACCCAAATCCCATCTCAGCCCATCACTTCAATTGGACTTCATAAGACTCCTGCTAGACACCGTTCAGGCCAAGGCCTTCCTGCCTTGTCAGAGGGCTATCACCTTGACCACTGCGGCAGAAATTCAGCAGGTGTCAGCCCAGCACATGTTGAGGTTGTTGAGCCATATGGCTGCAGCTGTCCATTTAACTTTCTTTTCACATTTACACGTTTGCAAATTTCAATGGACCTTGTGGTCGCAGTGGTGCCAGGCTTCTCAGAGCCTCCAGAATTGCGTCCGAGTCACCCTGTCTCTCCGGGACTCATTGTCCTGGTGGCGGGTACTTTCAGATGTGGAATGGGGGATCTCTTTCCGAAGTCCCTCTACCCAAATTATCCTAACTAGTGATACATCCACTCTGGGCTGGGGAGCTCATGTAGATGGGCTCAGCAGCCAGGGCCTCTGGAATGCCCTTGTCTCTTCCTGGCACTTCAGGCGATCAGGTACCTGCTATGGGCTTTCAGAGATCGGCTGTCCAAAAAGTTGTCATGATCCAAACCGACAACCAAGTAGGCATGTGGAATGTCAAGCAGGGAGACACAGGATCGTACCTCCTATGTCAGGAAATGGTCCAGATCTGGTCGTGGTCCCTGTCCCACAGGATGGTGCTCAGGGCCATGTACATGGTAGCAGACTGACTGTGTTGAGCCTTCAAACCCCAGGAGTGGTCCCTGGACCAGTGGGTAACAAATTGGATATTCCACCTCTGGAGGAGCCAAGACATAGATCTGTTTGTGTCCCCTTGCAACAAGAAGGTGCCGTGGTTCTGCTCCCTGTACAGGTCAGATGGCAAACTAGCCTCAGACGCCCTTGCCCCGGCATTGGAGCAAGGGTCTTCTGTATGCATATCCTCAGATTCCCATAGTGGCGAAGACTACTTTGAAGCTTTGCGAAGGCAAGGGGACTATAATCCCCATAGCCCCTCGTTGGCCGAGGCAGGTCTGATTTCCACTCCTACGGGAGTTGTCCATCCAGAGACTGATCAGTCTGGGGACTGCCCCAGATCTCATCACACAAGAAAGAGGCAGGTTGCGGCATCCCAACTTCCAGGCCCTGTTGTTCACAGCCTGAATATTGAGAGGTTAATTCTGCACCCACTCGATCTCTCAGAGGATGTCTCACAGATCCTGGTGGCTTCTAGAAAGCCTTCCACTAGAAAGTCCTATGGACTGAAGTGGAGGAAGTTTTTCATGTGGTGTGAGCAGAAGGCCCTAGATCCATTCTCCTGCCCCACACAAAATTGCTTGATTACCTTCTACGCCTATTGGAAGCTGGCTTAAAAACTAACTCCATTAAAGTTAATCTCTGTGCAATTGGTGCATTCCATCAAGGTGTAGATAGTACACCCATTTCTGTACAGCCCATAGTTGTATGATTCATGTGGGAGCTGCTTCAATTTAAGCCTCCCCCTAAGGCCTTCCATTGTGTCTTGGGATCTCAAAGTTGTGTTAGCTTAGCTGATGAAAGTTCCTTTTGAACTGCTGCGCACCTGTGACCTGAAGGACCTGACCTAGATGGTCATATTTTTGGTGGTGGTCACCTCAGCGCGCAGGGTTAGCGAGCTCCAGGCCTTAGTGACTTACCCACCTTAAACTAAGTTTTATCATGAATAGGGGCAGTCTTGTGTACGTACCCTAAGTTCCTGCCTAAGGTTTTGATGGACTTCCATATTAACCAGTCCATCATCCTGCCAACATTCTTTCCCAAGCCATATTTGCACCAAGGTAAACCAGCCCTGCACAGTTTAGACAGCAAGCGAGCCGTAGCCTTCTGTCTGGAGTGGACAGGAGCCCAAAGACAGTCTACCCAACCTTTTATTTATTTTGATAGAAATAGGTTGGATGTTGCCATTGCCAAACAAACACTATCCAATTGGCTAGCAGATTGCATCTCCTTCTGTTATGCCCAGGCAGAGACTGCACCTTGGGGATCATTTCAAGGCTCATTCTGTCAGAGCCATGGCAGCGCCAGTGGTCCACTTGCAAGCACTTCCCATGGAGATCTGCAAGGCTGCGATGTAGAGTTCTCTCTACACATTCACATCATACTATTGTCTGGCTATTGCAACAGGTTCGGTCTATTTGTCCTTCGGAACCTCCTTGAGGTGTAGAACCCAACTTTCCCCACCTAGGGCCCGTTGTTTGGGTTCAGGCTGTCTCCCCGTCTGTTACCAACAGCACCATTGTTGTGCATGTTGGCACCTGGTTAGGTGTCTGTTGGTACCATTTTTGTGTTAGGGAGCATTCTGTAGCTAGGGTTCACCCATGTATGAGGACTAACATGATTGTCCTCTGAGAAAGCAGGGTTGCTTACCTGTAACAGGTGTTCTCAGAGGACAGCAGGATGTTAGTCCTCACAAAACCTGCCCACCATCCCATAGAGTTGGGTTTCTCCTATTTTTTTTTTTATTATAATTCTATGTTACAAGACTGGAGAGGGACCATGTGTGGGCACGTAATATAGAGCATGCTCAGTGTGACTAGTCAAAGTTCTAAAAACTTTGACATAAGTTTTTTGCATCGGGGCTCCATCTGATGATATTACCCATGTGCGAGGACTTAACATCCTGCTGTCCTTAGAGAACACCTTTTACAGGTAAGCAACTCTGCTATCCCCTCTCCCCCATCTTCAGATCCCTCCAGGATCCATTGCTAAAATTTCTTTTTTTCTTATAAAGAACCACGTAAATTAAGTGGATATAGAAATTTCAGAAAAGGAGTTTATATTTATCATGTAAAATAAAAAAAACTACATTAATATGCATTTACATGTATGCAAATTTGCACCTTAATTGCTACAGAATGTTGAAAAATGTGCTATAGAAACTGGGAGCACTAATCTTGTCTATCAGCTTATTGGTTTTAATGGCTTCCCCAGCCCCCTAATTTAATGATCATGTGTTCTCATGCATTTTTAGCTACGAGGCCCAAACCGTTATCAACTGTAGCAAAGCAAGCTGCTACAGGGAATGTGTTCTCGAGAGCAACTTTCATAAATAATGTATTGTCTAAAATTGGAGAAGTATGGTTAGGAAATGAGCAGAGTACAGATGTCTCCTCCAACAAAAGGTAAGCAAACTCTTTTATATACCATTAAAAGCAAAAGAAAAAAAAAGCGACATATTTATTTATTTATTTTGAACTTTTCTATACCGACATTCATGTGGCAAGATACATATATCGGTTTACAGTGGAACACAATATTGCAAAACATTTTTAGTATTAGGACATTACATTAATGGATTTATTTTAAAACAAATTTAATTTAATTGGATTTAATTTAAAACAAAAAAACAAAGAACCAAAGCACTTGTCTTGTCAATCAACCAATATACAACAAAAAGAACAAGTATATAGTCTTTATATTCCTTATGCATATGCCCGGAATAAGCCACTGCTTATTCCGGGCATAGAATCTATTTGGGATGCTGTCAGGTAATTGTGACCTGGATTGGCCACTATTGGAAACATGGTACTGGTCTTGATGGACCCCTCAGACATAAGAATTTGCTGATTTTATTTAAAGGACACACTAATTTGCCTGTAAATATCTACATTATTCAGAAAAAAAAATCACAGAATTTTGTGGAGGAGTGGAATAATAGTAGGAGTAACAGGCTGCAAACCTGGGTAAACCGGGGTTCAACTCCTTGCTGCTATTCTTTGTGACCTTGAGCACGTCATTTATTCTCCAGTGCCTCAGGTACAGACAGACTGTGAGCCCTCTGGGGACAGGGAAATACCTAAGGTACCTGAATGTAATCCACTTTAAAGTGCCTGAAAAAGCAGAATCTAAATACAATGAATAAACAAACTATTGTGACAGTTTAAGAATGCACACTGTTCTTTGAACCCATGCCCTTTGTGGGTCTTTTCTCAGTTAAAGAATGATTTTTACAGGAGTCCTGGTTGATTTGGTAAACCTCTCTTTCAGGTCAATACAGTAAAGTGCGGCCGCGGTTACCCTGCTTCTAACCAGCTTTCTACTCACAATTTGGCCACGTTAGTCCAACCCGCGATTCATTAACCCTTTTAACCCATCCTTACCGCCTCTTAAATCAACGGGTAACCCCTTCCGCCCGCGGCATGCATATGAGATGTAAACGATTGGATTAGCTATTCCCTCCCATACAGTAACGCGCGCCCCGATTATCGCATTTTAAACCTGCAGTTTTGCCGCGTGTTTAACCTGCTAACTTACCGCCTATCCTTACCCCTGCGTTAGAAGCAGGGGTAAGGGTAGGCGGCAAACTTTCCCCCAGCCCTCGCCCATGGGTGCCAGTCTCCGAGGCAGCCCAGTCCTCTCTACCCTCCTCCCGAAGCAACGAAAAGCGAAAAAGGAGAAAAACGAAACGACATGTGAAGTGTAACTTACTTTTCTTGCAGCCCTCCTCCGGAGACCCACCGCGGCTCCCCTGCCTCCCGGGGGCTGCCCCCTGCCTCCTGGGGCAGCCGGCGGCGAAAGCGGCCCCGCTGGCTAAGATGGATGCCTGCACAGGCCCTCTGACACGGTCGCTCCCGGGAGAATCCTTTACTGAGCTGCGGCCACTTCTCCTGCGTGCATTCAGCCTGTGCGTGCAATTTGGCCGCTCAAGGCGTGACGTCACTACGTTTGGCGTCACGGCGTGTGACGGTGTTCGCTAATGCACTGCCTTGAGCGCCAATTTGGGCGCTCAAGGCAGTGACGCCAAACGTAGTGACGTCACGCCTTGAGCGGCCAAATTGCACGCACAGGCCAGCCACATGAGCCGGGGATCAAGACTATCCTCCCCAACCTGGACCCTACTCACCACAGATGCCAGTCTACGAGGATGGGGGAGCACACTGCGAGGAGTTAACCGTCCAAGGGCAGTGGAACGCAGAAGAGGCGGTATGGAACATCAACCGCCTAGATGCGCAGGCAGTCAGACTAGCCTGTCTGCGGTTCGCTCACAGACTCTGAAACAAAGCGGTCAGAGTAATGTCGGACAACACCACGACAGTGGCCTACATCAACCGGCAGGGGGGACCAGGAGCCAACAGGTGTCCCTAGAAATAGACCCCCTGATGGCGTGGGCGAAAGCAAACCTCCAGGAGATCTCCGCTGTCCACATCGCTGGGAAAGACAACATCACGCAGACTTCCTCAGCAGGGAAAGTCTAGACCCAGGAGAATGGAGGCTGTCGTCTGCAGCCTTCCAATTGATAGTGAATCAGTGGGGGACACCAGACATGGACCTTCGGGCAAGCGGATCCAACGCCCAAGTATCCAGATACTTCAGCCGCAGACGGGGGAACCACAGTCCCAAGGGATTGATGTCCTGGTACAGACCTGGCCACAGGGGACTCTACTATACGCCTTCCCGCCATGGCCCCTATTGGGTGCAATCATTCACAAGATACAACTACACAAGGGACTAGTTCTTCTGGTGGCTCTGGATTGGCCAAGAAGACCCTGGTACGCAGACATGAGAAGACTGCTGGCAGGGATCCCTCTACCCCTGCCCCCACACAGGGACCTGCTACAACAAGGTCCGATCCTCCACGAGGACCCAGCTCAATTCTCTCTTACGGTCTGGCCATTGAGAGGGGCCTGCCTGAGAGAGCGCGGATACTCGGGGGAGGTAATCGACACTCTCCTCCAAGCACGCAAGTTCTCCACATCGTTAACATACATAAGGATGTGGAGAGTATTTGAAGCCTGGTACAAAGACCACAACATCAAGCCACGCTCAATTAAAGTTCCCGTGATCCTGGAATTCTTACAGAATGGACTACAGAAGGGTCTGTCCCTCAATTCCATCAAGGTACAAGTAGACGCATTGTCATGCTACGGCTCCAAGAGCGAGGGCGACAGCAAAGCTTCTCACCCGGACGTGTCACACTTCCTGAAAGGAGTCAAACACATTCGCCCACCACTAAAGTGGCCGGTACCTCTGTGGAATCTCAATCTCGTTTTGGACTTCCTAGCGGGAACTGCCATCAGACCCCTCCGAGGCCTGTCCCTCCGCTTGTTAACCTTAAAGACTGTGTTCTTGCTGGCAGTGTGTTCAGCCCGCCGCATCTCTGAACTACAAGCACTCTCCTGCCGTGAGCCGTTCCTCAGGCTCACCCCGGGGTCCATCCAACTACGCACGGTCCCCTCCTTCCTCCCCAAAGTGGTCTCACACTTCCACCTCAACCAGGCCATCTTGCTACCAACGACGGATGGATTGAAGAATTCGGAAGAAGCCCGTAGTCTACGTCACCTCAACATCGGCAGACTCCTATCCAGATACTTGGAAATGTCTGAACCTGTACAAGGAACGGACCACCTTTTCGTCCTTCACAGCGGAAAGAGACATGGAGAAGTGGCCTCGCGGGCAACCATCGCCCGCTGGATCAAGGAAGTCATGAAGGCGGCCTACGTAGAAGCTGGCAAGCCACCACCTCTACAGGTCAAGGCCCATTGTACCAGAGCCTAGGCATCCTGGGCAGAAACTAGAATGCTGTCACCTGCCGAGATCTGCAGGGCGGCTACATGGTCCTCCATCCATACTTTCTCTAGATTCTACCGTCTGGGCATTCAGGCTTGGGAGGACTCTGCATTTGCAAGGGCAATACTAAGTAGGTCTCGGACAGCCTCCCACCCGGTTCAGGAGTAGCTTTTATACATCCCATTGGTCCTGAGTCCATCTGCTACACGCTAGGAAATGGAGAAATTACTTACCTGATAATTTTGTTTTCCATAGTGTAGACAGATGGACTCAGCATCCCACCCTTGGCTGCCGTTACGCATGGTCTTCAAATAATTCAAGGGTAAGCCATGTTTTCATTTATCTAGGGCATTCACCCTGCCGAGTGTTGACGCTTTCCGGTTGAGTACACTGGCGGTCTCCAGCTATAGTCAATCAACCAGTTCAAGTTAAGTTAATCAAGTTTTAACGTTTAACCAAATTATGAAGTTTTTCAAGTTAACCAAATTATTAAGTTAATTAATCAGTCAGTCACCTAGATATCCACGATGCTTTTCGAGGAGAATACTAAAGAGCTGCACTTCCTGCAGGGGTATATGTACTAGGGGCTGATGTCAGATTGAAATCTGATCCGTCTCCAATTGCTAACAGGAGTACACTATTCCCATTTGTCCTGAGTCCATCTGTCTACACTAAGGAAAAGGGCTCCAGGGGCGATCCGGGAAACTACAGACAGGTTAGCCTGACTTCAGTGCCAGGAAAAATAGTGGAAAATGTTCTAAAATTCAAAATCACAGAGCATATAGAAAGACATGGTTTAATGGAACAAAGTCAGCATGGCTTTACCCAAGGCAAGTCTTGCCTCACAAATCTGCTTCACTTTTTTGAAGGAGTTAATAAACATGTGGATAAAGGTGAACCGGTAGATATAGTATACTTGGATTTTCAGAAGGCGTTTGACAAAGTTCCTCATGAGAGGCTTCTAGGAAAAGTAAAAAGTCATGGGATAGGTGGCGATGTCCTTTCGTGGATTGCAAACTGGCTAAAAGACAGGAAACCGAGAGTAGGATTAAATGGACAATTTTCTCAGTGGAAGGCAGTGGGCAGTGGAGTGCCTCAGGGATCTGTTTTGGGACCCTTACTTTTCAATATATTTATAAATGATCTGGAAAGAAATACGACGAGTGAGATAATCAAATTTGCAGATGATACAAAATTGTTCAGAGTAGTTAAATCACAAGCAGATTGTGATAAATTGCAGGAAGACCTTGTGAGACTGGAAAATTGGGCATCCAAATGGCAGATGAAATTTAATGTGGATAAGTGAAAGGTGATACATATAGGGAAAAATAATCCATGCTATAGTTACACAACATTAGGTTTCATATTAGGTGCTACAACCCAAGAAAGATATCTAGGCATCATAGTGGATAACACATTGAAATTGTCGGTTCAGTGTGCTGCGGCAGTCAAAAAAGCAAACAGAATGTTGGGAATTATTAGAAAGGGAATGGTGAATAAAACAGAAAACGTCATAATGCCTCTGTATCGCTCCATGGTGAGATCGCACCTTGAATACTGTGTACAATTCTGGTCGCTGCATCTCAAAAAATATATAATTGCAATGGAGAAGGTACAGAGAGAGGCTACCAAAATGATAAGGGGAATTGAATAGCTCCCCTATGAGGAAAGACTAGAGAGGTTAGGACGTTTCAGCTTGGAGAAGTGATGGCTGAGGGGGGATATGATAGAGATGTTTAAAATCATGAGAGGTCTAGAATGGGTAGATGTGAATCAGTTATTTACTCTTTCGGATAATAGACTAGGGGGCACTCCATGAAGTTAGCATGTGGCACATTTAAAACTAATCAGAGAAAGTTCTTTTTTACTCAACGCACAATTAAACTCTGGAATTTGTCGCCATAAGATGTGGTTAGTGCAGTTAGTATAGCTGTATTTAAAAAAGGATTGGATAAGTTCTTGGAGGAGAAGTCCATTACGTGCTATTAATTAAGTTGACTTAGAAAATAGCCACTGCGATTGTGATGATATCAGTGTGCCAGTATTCTCAGTCTCCAGCAAATGGTGGACATGCTTCTCACTACTGGGGATTGCTTCAAGCTTTAGAAGGAGAAAGTAACAAGGAAAATTAATTCGCCCTGCTGTCCTGCGGTGATACAAAATGGTCCCTACCCCAGTTGAGAATTCCTGAGGTGATTTCGGTGTTCCCTCAGATGAGTACCTTGGTCCGGTAGCTATTTTTTTCAGCAGACGTGGACTTAGCTATTAAAACAGCTGAAAGGCAGCTGAAGCAGAAAGCCAAGTGTGGTGGTGACTGTATATGCCCTCTCCCCCCCCACAGCCGGAGACCGTCTCTGTACTCAGCTAAGTCGAGCTGAGCTCAGGTAAAGCTTTAAAAAAAAAAAGAAAGAAAGAAAGAGAAATAGAGAACAAAAGAGGGATTTTTGTAGGGCTTCCTCTTTCATTTGGTCTACATGGTCGGAGCACTGATCCAACGTTCGTTCCCACCACGAGGGAGGTTAAGGGACATGGGGCAGCCTGGCGGATTGAGCAGCCCTTTTTGTGCTTGGCCCCACTTTTAGGCTTTTCTCTTGAGTACCATGTGGTAGGCCGAGGCGGCATTTTCATGTGTTTTCCTGCGCATTAGGCTGCCCTCTTCAGAACCATCAGTTCATGCAAGTGCGTCTGGCTGCACGTCCAGATTGTACGTCCAGTTTTTGGGCGCTTGTTTGAGCATCCAGGTAGTAGCGGGGTCTTTGTTAGGTGCGTGCTTAACTGTACGTACAATTTGGGCTGCATTGAGGGTGCTTAGTTTATTTTTTTGGGTGCTCATCAAGCACAGGGTTTACACTTAAGTTTGGGATTCCTAAATTATATATTTTATAGTGCGAATTCAGCTGGACGCACATCTTTCAGTCACTTGTTAATCATACTGACAGACTGATGGTAAATATAGCTAAGAAACCTAAGTGCCTTTCCTTCTGTGCGTTCCCTATAACTTGTGCCAGCGCTGCTTAGAGGTTCAGGGAGAATTACCTTTATCTAATTTTACTAAGCCCGGTTCTTCCCAGCCTGATGAGGGCTTAGGTAAAGACATGTCAGGAGGGGGGCACCTGACCTTGGAACTCCCTTAACTGATTCTTCAGTGAGGGAAGATAGCTCAGTGGGAACAGCACAGGTGCCTTCTGGTTTTGGCATGGATCCTTCTGCCTTTTCGTGGGTGGAATTTTTCCAGGGATTGCAGTCCTTTCTTCAGGCACAGTCAGCCCTGACCAATCTTGGTCATAGTTGCAGGTGGTGACCTCCCACACACCTGGTACTGCTGTTAAGTGCCAAAGTACACCTTGATCGGCATCTGGTCTTCCCAATAGGGATCCAGATGACACAGATGATGAGGCCGATCCTTACTATCTGGAGGCTGGGGAAATTCCTCCAGGACTGGAACCATATAGGATTGTGTTGCGGTTCTTTCATAGAGATGTTACCGGTTCTGATTTCCCAGATATTAAAGATGCTGGGAGTATCTGGGGCTGATTCCATGTCTGAGCCAAAGAAAAATCCCATTTTGGTTTCTTTGTGTAAAGCCTCTTGTTTTTTCCCTGTTATGGAGGCCATTCAAGAATTGATTGCTGAGTGGGGCACCTCGGAGGCTAATTTCAAAGGGAGTCGAGTCTTGGAAGGCCTGTACCCCCTGGATCCAGTGGCGAGAGAATGGTTGCATTTTCTGAAAGAGGACACACTTGTGTGTGCCTTCTCCAAGCGGACGACAATCCCCTTGGAGAGAGGAGTTGCCTTGGATGATGCGCACGATAGAAGGGTTGAGGTCATCCTTAAGCAAGCATTTGAAGCTATGGCAATGACCTTGCAGATAGCCTCTTCTTGTTCCCTGGTGGCTTGCTCCTGTTTACTTCTCTCTCAGGAGGTCGATGAATCTGGAGTGAATTCCAGAGCAGTTATGGAGTCAGCAGCCACCTTTTTTGCAGAAGTGGGCTGTGATTTGGTCTACACCTCAGCCAGAGGGGTGGCTTTGATAATAGCGGCCAGGCATCAGTTATGGCTAAGAAATTGGTCGGTCGATGCGACCTCCAAGGCTAACCTTACAAAATTGTCCTTGAAAGGCTTGCTGTTATATGGGAGTGAGTTGGAGAAACTGGCCAATAAGTGGGGCAAGTCTCAGATTCCTTGGTTGCCGTAGGGTAAGAAGCAGACCCCGCGCTCCTTTGGCATGGGAGGTTGTGCTGGGTATACAAGTAGTTTCAACCCTACAGAGGCGTGACCTTTCAGAGGACTCGACTTTTCAGTAAGTCTCAGTCCTTTCGTCCCAGACAGCCTAGATGATGCGCAGGCTCAGGTAGCGGAACCTCTCAAGCCTCTCAATGAAGGTATGCTGATCCACCCCCAGAAGTAGGAAATAGGGGGTCGCCTCTCTCTCTCTTAGAGGTGGGTCGAGATCACATCAGATCAGTGGGGCTTGGAGGTGATACGAGATGGATATGCACTGGAGTTTTGTAGTGTTCTTCGTGAAATGTTCATGGTGTCTCCTGGTCACTCCCTGTAGAAGAGGCAAGCAGTGGGGAGTGCCCTCGTCTCAAGAAAATACAGGCAGATATTCCATTTTCCTAGCATGCAGCAGATGGACTTTGGACCAATGGGTATAGTGTACTCCTGATAGCAGTTGGAGACGGATCAGATTTCAATTTGACGTCAGCCCTAGTACATATACCCCTGCAGGAAGTGCAACTCTTCAGTATTTTCCATCTCCATAGCAGTTAGGGACTCTATGCACGCTCACACAGCGTTAGAGTAATTTTATCAAAGAAAACCAAAATAAGAAGAAATCTTATCTCTACAGACGAGCCCCGCTCTCCTGCGGTGACACCCATTGGGTCCCTCCCCCAGTTGAGATTTCCCGAGGTGATTTCTGCAATCCCTCGGAGGTAAGCCTCGGTCTGGCGGCCGACCCTCGGTGGGGGACCTAGCCTCCGACATTGGGTGAGGCTGAGAGGCGGCACGTGAAGGTATTTTTCCTCTCACCGCGCAGCCGGAGACTGCCTGGAACGAGACCGGGAAGCGCCGAGACAAGGTAAGGTAGAAATCTATTTAAAAGTCTCCCGTCTCCGAAGCTCGAGGAGCTGCACAGGTCACCAGCCGGGACCAGTGCCACCGGGTTGATCTGCCCTAGCAGGGCTAGACCCCGGTCAGATCCGAGGGTCCTCCTACATGGAGACCTTCAGAGGTGGTCGCCATATTGTCCGTGTGGTCGCCGTCACCATTTTGCTCTGTTCGCTGCCCTTTCCGTCGTTCCGATCCGTGCGCACAGAGGCGAGTCGTGTGCACAAATACTTGTGCGCACATCATCGCGCGCCCAAGTACCGGGAGCACAAGCGATGCGTACAGCCACGCGCTTACTGTGCCGGGCGCATAACTTCGGCCTGTACGCAAAACAGCGCGCACATCTCCCTGAGCGCACACCAAACCTACGCGCACAACTTCGACGCACACCTGTATTTTACGCGCAAAAGCCATGGCACCACCAGAAAATAAACTCAAAGCTCAGGGTCTTTGCCCAGCATGCCACATTAGAGCTGCACAGCATGAGGAGGCCACGGCCGTGTGTATTCAGTGCGAAGAGGCCCTAGGGGATCCAACTCATGGACCTCCCCAGCCGGTACCAGGCTCCAGCCTCTCAAGCAGTACGCCGGACCTAGCATTGCACAGCGGGACCCCCTCCCTTCAAACGGAGCCCCTTAGTCTAGACCTAGCATCTTATGTCCTGGGTGGAATTCTTCAAAGATCTGCTTACCTTCGTCCACATGCAACCGGGGCCTCCTATAATACGGCCACAGGCTCCACCAGATGACTTCAACATGCCGGGATCCTCTATACCCAGGGAAGTGATCCCACCACCCAGAAGCCCCACCTTTGGGGACATGGACAACTCAGATAAGGATTCAGAACCCCTGGAGGAAGGGGAACTCCCTCCGGGGACAGAGCCCCACCGAACCATGAGATGTTTCTTCAACCAGGACGAGCTTCCAGACCTGGTCACACACAGCTTAAAAGAGCTTGCTATCCTAGGCACAAGTGCCTCAGGGGAACCTAAGATGAACCCACTATTAGAGGGACTCCGTCAGACCTCCCACCATTTCCCACTATTACAAGCCGTCCAGCAACTAATTGACCTGGAATGGGATGCCCCAGAAACTACATTCAAAGGGGACCGGGCTCTGGCAGCCATGTACCCTCTGGACCCAGCTGCCAAAGATCTCCTGGTATGTCCGAAAATGGATGACATGGTCTGCGCGGTCTCGAAGCACAGTACTATCCCGGTAGAGGGAGGAGCAGCACTCAAGGATGCTCAAGACAGACATCTGGAATCTATCCTCAAACAGTCCTTTGACGCCTCAGCTATGTCTTTACAGATCACGGCCTGATGTGCCGTGGTGACTCGTGCCTGCTTAGCACAGACCAGAAAAAACACTCCTGGGGAGGCCCTGGAACCAGCTATATCATTCGTCACGGATGCCGCTTCTGACCTGGTATGCACATCAGCTAGGAGTGTCATCCGCCGAGGCAGCCAGAAGACAGATTTGGCTTCGAAACTGGTTGGTCGATGCATCCTTCAAAATGAGACTCACAAGGATGCCTTTCAAGGGAATACTCTTGTTTGGAAGCGAACTAGAGAAACTAGCCAACAAATGGGGCGAGTCCCCACTGTCGCGACTACCAGAGGACAGGAATAAGAGAAACCAGCAATCCTTCCCCCGAACCTCCAGGGGCAGAGGATCACAGCGCTTCAACCCATATAGAAGCACATGTCAAGTGGCCCGCCCCTCAGGCCGGAGCCAGTCCTTTTGGAACAAGCACAACAAAAGGGGAGCCAGCTCAGGCTCCAGCCCTAGCCGCACCCCACAATGAAAATCAGCCGACCTATCCAAAGGAAGAAGCCATAGGAGGCAGTCTTGCCCTATTCTACCAAAGATGGGTTGAGATAACTTCGGACAAGTGGGTCCTATCCATCATTCGAGATGGATATTACCTGGATTTCCACCACCTCCCTCTGGATAAGTTTGTGGAATCTTCCTGCCACGACCCTTCCAAGAGGATGGCAGTGGAAGCTACACTGACCAGATTGCTAGCCTTAGAGGCTATAACACCGGTGCCTCCACAACAAATAAATACTGGACATTATTCCATCTATTTTATCGTCCCGAAGGAAGAAGGAACGTTCAGACCCATCCTGGTCCTCAAGGTGGTCAACTGTCACCTGAAGATTCCTCACTTCCGCATGGAAACCCTACGCTTGGTAATAAGGGTGTTACAACCAGGAGAGTTCCTTACATCCCTGGATCTGTTGGAAGCCTACCTACACATTCCGATCCATCAAGAGCATCAGCATTTTCTATGCTTCTCGATCCTGGCCCGGGCACTACCTTTCGGGTTAGCCACTGCACCCCGGACGTTCACCAAGATCATAGTGGTGATGGCAGCAACACTGAGGAAGGAAGGAATCCACGTGCACCCTTATCTAGATGATTGGCTGATCAGAGCGAAATCCCCAGAGGAAAGCCACCAGGCAACCAACAGAGTCCAAACTCTACTGGAGAGCCTCGGGTGGGTGGTCAACACAAACAGCTGTCTGCAGCCCTCCCAATCTCTAGAATACTTGGCAGTCCGGTTCGACACCAAACAAGACAAGGTCATCCTGTTACCGGCAAGGAGATCGAATCTGATGACCCAGTTACGAACCCTGCGGAGCGAACTTCGCCTCACAGCATGGGATTACCTACAAGTTCTCGGCCTCATGACATCCACACTGGAAGTAGTGCCATGGGCACGAGCTCACATGAGACCCCTACAACGCTCACTACTATCACGATGGAATCCACTGTCCCAGAACTACACCGTACGGCTCAACTATGATGGTGGCTGCAAGAAGCCCATCTGAGCCAGGGAACGAGACTATCCTCACCAACCTGCATCCTACTCACCTCGGATGCCAGCTTACGAGGATGGGGAGCCACACTGCCAGGAGCTTAACTGCCCAAGGGCAATGGAACGAAGAAGAGTCTGGATGGAACATCAATCGCCTAGAAGCCCGGGCAGTCAGACTAGCCTGCCTAAGGTTCGTTCACAGACTCCGAGACAAAGCGGTCAGAGTAATGTCGGACAATGCCACAACAGTGGCCTACATCAATCGTCGGGGAGGAACCAGAAGCCAACAGGTATCTCTGGAAATAGACCTCCTAATGTAATGGGCGGAAGTGAATCTTCAAGAGATCTCAGCCATCCACATTGCCGGGAAAAACAATGTCACTGCGGACTACCTCAGCAGAGAAAGTCTAGATCCAGGAGAATGGAGGCTGTCGACCACAGCATTCCAATTGATAGTAAACCATTGGGGAACACCAACCATGGACCTCCTGGCAAATTGGACCAACGCTCAAGTACCCAGTTTCTTCAGCCGCAGGCGGGAACCCCAGTCCCAGGGAATCGATACCCTGGTACAGACCTGGCCACAGGAGACTCTGTAATACACCTTCCCGCCGTGGCCCCTATTGGGCGCAATCATCCACAAGATAGAACACCACAGGGGACCAGTACTTCTAGTGGCCCCGGACTGGCCAAGAAGACTGTGGTACGCAGACATGCGAAGACTGCTGACAGGGAGCCCCCTGCCGCTACCTCCACACAGAGACCTGCTCCAACAGGGACTGATCCTCCACGAGGATCCAGCTTGATTCTCTCTTACGGGTCTGGCCATTGAGAGGACTCGCCTAAGGAAGAGCGGATATTCGGGGGTAGTAATTGACACCCTACTCAGAGCACACAAGTTCTCCACATCCCTAACATACATAAGGATTTGGAGAGTATTCGAAGCCTGCTCGGTCAAACTTCTGCGATTTTGGAATTCCTGCAGAACGGCCTACAGAAGGGATTGTCTCTCAACTCCATCAAGGTACAGGTGGCCACATTGTCATGCTACGGAACCAAGAGCGAAAGCGGCAGCATAGCCTCTCACCCAGATGTCTCCCGCTTTCTGAAAGGAATCAAGCAGATCCGACCACCCCTGAAGTGGCCAGTGCCTCTTTGGAATCTCAACCTGGTCCTAGATTTCCTAGCAGGAACCTCCTTCATACCTCTCCGCGGCCTGTCTCTCAGACTATTAACACTGAAGACAGCCTTCCTGCTGGCAGTCTGTTCGGCCCGTCGTATATCCGAGCTACAAGCACTGTCCTGCCGAGAGCCGTTCCTCAGACTCACCCTGGGAACCACAGTTCTGTTGTTCCTCCCCAAAGTGGTGTCTCACTTCCATCTCAACCAAACCATCTCGCTACCATCGCCAGATGAGCATAAGAATTTGGAAGAGGCTCGAAGTCTATGCCATCTCAACATCGGCAGGCTCCTAGTCCATTACCTGGAAAGGTCGGAATCCGTACGAAAGACGGACCATCTATTCGTCCTTCACAGCGGGAAGAAGCAAGGAGAAGCGGCCTCGTGAGCAACCATAGCCCGCTGGATCAAATAAGTCATCAAGGTGGCCTATGTAGAAGCAGGCAAGCCACTGCCTTTACAAGTCAAGGCCCATTCTACTAGAGCCCAGGTAGTGTTCTGGGCGGAAACCAAGATGCTGTCCCCCGCTGAGATCTGTAGGGCGGCGACATGGTCCTCCATGCTCACCTTCTCTAGGTTTTACCGCCTGGATGTTCAAGCTCGGGAGGACACAGCATTTGCAAGGGCAGTACTAATTGGGTCACGGGCAGCCTCCCACCCGGTTCGGGAGTAGCTTTTATACATCCCCATTGGTCCTGAGTCCATCTGCTACACGCTAGGAAATGGAGAAATTACTTACCTGATAATTTCGTTTTCCTTAGTGTAGACAGATGGACTCAGCATCCCACCCACAGCTGCCGTTACTCATGGAATTCTCGGGGGACATCCCCGGGAGAGAGTGATTCACGGGTAAGCCATGCTTTCCTTCATCTAGGACACCCATCCTACCGGGTGTCGACGTTTCTTGGTTAAGGGCACTGGCGGTCTCCAGCTATAGCCAATTCAACCAGTTCAAATTAATTAAGTTAACCAAGTTATAATGTTAATCAAGTTATTCAAATTATTCAGTCATACATATATCCACAATGCTTTTCGAGGAGAATACTGAAGAGCTGCGCTTCCTGCAGGGCTATATGTACTAGGGCTGACGTCAGATTGAAATCTGATCCGTCTCCAACTGCTATCAGGAGTACACTATATACCCATTGGTCCTGAGTCCATCTGTCTACACTAAGGAAAACGAAATTATCAGGCAAGTAATTTCTCCATTATTTCGTTGTGCCCAAGAAGGAGAGCTCCTTTTGTCCCATTCTAACTCATTTACTCATGGCAATATTGCGCTCAGTGATAATGGCCTTGTAGTCGGAGGAAATTCTGACCTCCTTGAATCTTGTCCGAGGCGTACCTTTTTATTCCCATCTGACTAGAGCACCAACGTTTTCTGTGTTTTACTGTTTTGGGGGGATGTCACCAGTTTCGAGCACTGCCTTTTGGTCTGGCTACCACACCCAGAACTTTTTCCAAGGTTATGGTGGTGCTAGTGGCGGCAGAGTTGAGAGAGGATGGGATCCTAGTACACCCGTATTTGGACGACTGGCTTATTTGGGCCAAGCCTCTGAAGGAGCCTCCTGATGACCCGCAAGGTGATCTCCTTGTTGCAGGAGCTCGGATGGTGAACCTGGCCAAGAGCAGTCTTCAGCCATCTCAGTCGACACGAAGCAGAGCAGGGTATTCATGCAGGAGGGGTCGTATTCAGAAGTTGGTGCAAGTGTGTCTGTTGATGAGCACAATACGCCCAACAGTGTGGTCCTATCTACAGGTGATCGGTTTGATGGCGGTGACCCTAGAAGTGGTGCCGAGGATGCATATGTGTCCTCTTCAGTACTTCCTGCTGTCTCAGTGGAGCCCACAGTCTCAGGACTATTTGATTCAGCTCCACCTGCCGATGGATGTCTGCTCTTAACTACAGTGGTGTTTACAAGCGGATCATCTAAGAAATGGGGTTCACCTAAAATCTCCCCAGTTGGCTATTACTCAATGATAGATGCGAGCCTCCAAGGTAGGGGAGCTCACTGTCAGGAACTGACAGCACAAGGGCGCTGGAGTGCAGAAGAGGGTCTCTGTAATATCAATCAGCTGGAAGCCCTGGCAGTCCATTTGAAATGCTTACAGTTCAGCGACAGGATGCAGGGTCGAGCGGTCCAGATAATGTCTGACATTGCGATGACAATGGCTTACATCAGTCAGCAGAGAGGAACCAAGAGCCAGCAAGTCTCAAAGGAAATAGACCAACTTATAGAATGGCGGAAGTGCATCTTCAGGAGATCTCAGGCTTGCACATTACAAAAAAAACAGTGTAAGAGCAGACCTTCTCAGCATGTAGAGTCTGGACCCAGGAGAATGGGTATTGTCAATCGAGGCATTTCAGGTGATAGTGGATTGCTGGGGCCTTCCGTTACTGGACCTGCTGGCGACTTCTTGCAATGCAAAGGTTCCTCGATTCTTCAGTTGCAGGAGAAATGTGAAGTCATTGGGCATCTATGCTCTCGTGCAGAAATGCTTTATGCCTTTCCCCCCGTGGCCTATGTTGGGCAGAATGGTTCAGAGGGTCGAGGGTCACAGAGAGATGGTGCTTTCAGTGGTACCAGATTGTCCCAGGGAAACCATGGTATGTGGATCTACAGATGCTCCTGGTAGACTCTCCCCTCTGGTTTCCGGCGCACAGGAATATGTTGCGGCAGGGGACTGCTCTTCACGAAGATCCAACTCAGTTTTGTCTTACGGTATGGCCCTTAAGAGGGCTTGCTTGCTGATGCGTGGATATTCTGCTGTGGTGATTGCCACCTTGCTACGAGCAAGAAAGTTCTCCACTTCCTTAGTCTATATGCGGGTTTGGCGAGAGTTTGAGGCTTGGTGTGAAGATTGAGGGGGTGCTTCCTCGTTCAGTTAAGAGCCCGCTCATTTTGGAATTTTTGCAGGATAGATTGAATAAAGGGTTGATCCTTAATTCCTTAAAGGTACAAGTAGTGGCTCTTGCCTGTTTTAGGAGTCAGGTGAATGGTGGTCCCGATGTGGCCCGTTTCTTGAAAGGAGTGACATCTTCGTCCTCCCTTGCGGTTACCTGTGTCCTTTTGGAGTCTTAATCTGGTTTTGGATTTCTTAGGGTGCCCTATGTTTTGACCGATGAGTAACCTTTACTTAAGGCTGCTGACTTTGAAAACAGTGTTTCTTATGGTGATTTGTTCTGCATGTGATTATCCGAGCTGCAGACCTTGTCTTGCCGGGAGCCGTTCCTTCGAGTGACTCCAGGGGTGATATAGCTGTGTACTGTTCCTTCCTTTTTGCCAAAAGTGGTCTTGGATTTTCACTCGAATCAGTACATTTTCCTGCCATCTCTGGATTGGGAAAGAGATGCGGAGGAATATCGCTTGTTGCAACCCTTGGATGTCAAGAGACATATTGTGAAGTATCTGGAGTTTTCTGAACCTTTCTGGAAGACGGATCGCCTGTTTGTTCTCCACATTGGAAATAGGTGAGCCAGCCCTGTGGGCTACAATAGGTAACTGGATTAAGGAGGTAATCACGGCCGCATATGTTAATGCTGATAAGCTGTTACCTAGTCAGGTTAGGGCTCATTCCACTAGGACTCAGGCAGTGTCATGAGCGGATGTTATATTGTCTCCCATCGACATTTGCTGAGCTGCAAAGTGGTCCTCTTTTCACACCTTTTCCAGGTATTATTGTCTGGACGTGCAGGCCGGGGAGGACGCAGCCTTTGCACGTGCAGTTTTGACTGGACCAAGGACAGCCTCCCTTCCTATTCTTGAGCACTCTGGGTACATCCCAATGGTTCTGAATTCATCTGTCTGGATGCTAAGAAATGAGAAAGTACTACTTACCTGATAATTTCTTTTTCTTTATACCAGACAGATGAATACAGCTTCCTGCCCATGGCTGCCAAATGATTATGCTATGGTCCCTCCTGCATGGCTGTTTTTTCAGGGTTACTGGTAAGTGTTATTTATTTATTTATTTTATTTAAAGGCTTTTTTATACCGGTATTCGTGGGTACATCATATCGGTTTACATGTAACTTGAATATTGTACAAAGAACGAGGAGCAAAAAGTGTTAGTCCAACTTCTAGTTTAGTGTTAATACATTTTGTCTGAGCTCAGTGTTTCCTGTTGGCGGAGTACTGATATGGTTATCTGTTATTAATCAAGTTTTTGCTAGTCTGTCCACAGTTGGCATTTGAAGAGAATGCTAGCTGACTGATATCACTTAGAGTATATATATATATTGTGATGTCAGCTTTGCTCCATCTCCATCTGTTGGTAGAGGTACACAACCCACTGGTTCTGAATTCATCTATCTGGTCTAAAAAAAAAAAAAGGAAATTATCAGGTAAGTACTAATTTTTCGTTATCCCTTCCTCTGATCTGCTATAAATGTTGCCTGTAAGAGCTTTCAAGCCCAGTTGTTCTGAGGAGAAACTGCTACTCAGAAATTGAACTTAAGTGGTTTTTGGTAGCATGTGATACTATTTTTGGTCTAATCATTTGGACTACAGTTTTATTTTATTTTTTTGTTTAAAGAAAAGAGGTTACCAGGGAAGAGAAAATGCATTTTAATTCTCATTCTCTTTTAGTAGTTGTCTTATCTTCACTGTTTTTATTGCCTCTAGTATTAATATTGAAGAGCAGTCTCCTGTAGCAATGTCTCTCCCAAATGTGGAATTACCTGATGCTTTTGTTGGAACTCCCATTACTAAATCATCACACAGAATTTCCAGGTAAGAACTGAATTTAAATGAGATTTAAAGTGTCAGTACCTAGTGTTAATAGAATTGATCAATGATTAACTTTTGCCATTGTTTCTCTCGCTGGCCAAGTAGATGATGGAATGGGAATATGGCATCAGGTGTTTTCTAGTTCATGTGTCCATGTTCTTTTTGTTGGGGGTTAGAGTTGGCACTATAATATCTTTATAGAACTCTGAATTTAAAGAGACTTTTCAATGATTACCACTGAGACATTTCTACTATTGAGGGGGCAAGGGTGAGTGGAATTTGTTGGGGGGATATTTGATAGTGTTTCTGAAATACATTTTGGATAATCTTTTGCTCTTTGTGACTAGGGGGTGGACACTGGGCAAAGGGTGCACTGGGTGGTGGTAGTGCTATCTGGGTTAACCTGATGTATTGGGGGCGAGCTTGACCCTAGAACCCTGGCCCCAAACCTATCTGGCAGGAAGCCAGATAAACGGGAGTTAGGGATTTGAGACACTTCCCTGGATCGGATCCAGGGGGGACTGAAAACACTCAGATCAACAGGTCCAAGCTGAAGGGGAGGGAATGTGAAGGAGCAGCCTTACTACCCCTCCTTAACCTGTGCAGGACTAGGCTAGACTCCTAGACCATCTTAAATCCCATATAGGGAGAGAGCTCAGTGGGCAGGACCCTGCTGGGAAGGTTAAGAGGCAGAGCCCAGCTGGGATAAGGAGGCCCAGTGTCTCCAGGAATAGAAGCTCCTGACTCTCTCTAGGAAGTTTGAGTTCAGTACACTGCAAAGGTAAGCAGTCTACTCAATGTTTTGCTTATTATAGTAATAAAGGTTGAAATAGCATGAGAGAGGCTGATGTCAGCATGGTTCCTGCTCCAACCCACAATATATCGCTCAGTTGTTCTCACAGGTTCTTAAAACCATGTATCTGGTAGGCGAAGAGAATGTCCTGATGAACAGATGGAGCTGAATCCTAGGAACCCACAATTGGTCCCTGGACAGGGGAGTAGCAAACCAAATATTCCACGAGTGGGGGACATCTGTGGTAGATCTGAACATCTCTGAACAGAAAGTTTCCAAACTTCTACTCCAGGAGAAGGTGGTGTGGGGGGGGGGGAGCAAACTAGTCTTAGATGCCTTCATCCTGAATTGGGGACAAAGTCTTCTATATGCCTATCCCTCTAGTTTTGAAGACCTTGCTGAAACTCAGACTGGGAGACTATGAGCCTTATAATTTGTATTGACTGAGACAGATTTGGTTCCATGCCTGTGGGAGATGTCCAGTAGAAATCCATTCAAAAGAGGATTTATCTTCATTTAAAGATAGGGGGCTGTTGTAACCCCTGGCCCTCACAACTTGATTGTTGAAAGGATAGCCCTGCAATCCCTGACTATGTCCAAGGTTGTCTCTTATTCTTCTAACTTCCAGGAAGGGTTTCACAAGGAAATCCTGTGGTTTAAAATGGAGGCAGTGGCTTTACTTGAATCAATGTGGCAATATTCTGTAAATAAGTACCAAGATATTCGTAAGGCAGATACAGATTGCATTTAGTCATTTCCTAGCGTGTAGCAGATGGACTCAAAACAAATGGGTATAGTGTGCTCGTGCTAGCAGTTGGAGACGGATCTGACGTCAGCACGGGTACATATACCCCCACAGGAAGTGTAGCAAATCAGTAATTTCCGTCTCCAAAGCAGTTTGGAGCTACCTCATGCTCGCTGAGCGTGTTTCCAAATTCTAAACGACTATATTCATAGAAGAAACCTACTGAAGACGAGCCCCGCACTCCTGTGGTGATACCAGGCGGTCACTCACCCAGTTGAGTTTCCCGAGCTGATTTCGGTAGTCCCTCAGAGGTAAGAGCCTCGGTCCTGTGGCTGGTTCGCGGCAGGGACCTAGCCCCCGAGTGAGAAGGGCTCGGGCGCGGCTTGGCCCCCGAGCGAGAAGAGTTCGGGCGCGGCCCAGAGGCAGCGGGTGCACTTCCTTAAGAGCGGTGGTGAAGGTACTCACCCTCTCCCCCCGCAGCCGGAGACCGCCCGGGTTGCAGCTGGGAAGCGCCGAAGACAAGGTAAGGCATACATCTTTACTTGGTTTCCGAGGAAGTGCGGACTGGTTGGGCCTGCCTACGAGGCAGCCCGCCAAGGAGGTCGCCATTTTGCCTGCCTACTCGCCTTCGCCAGCTAGGCGCACGTTGCTAAGCGCACGCGATAGGCACACGTTGCTAAGCGCACGCGATAGGCGCACTTTGTGAGCGCACGCGGTAGGCGCACGTTGTGAGCGCACGTTGTGAGCGCACGCGGTAGGCGCACGTTGTGAGCGCACGTGAGCGCACGCTGTGAGTGCACGTTGTGAGCGCACGTTGTGAGCGCACGTGAGCGCACGCAATTGGCGCATGTGAGTGCACGCTATTGGCGCACGTTGACTAAGCGCACGCTATTGGCGCACATTATAAGACACCCGTTCATAGGCGCACATTCTCACACGCCCGTTATAGGTGCATGCTGTCCAGCGCATGCTGTTAAGCACATTGCTAGGCGCACATTATTGGGCGATACCGATTTTCAGGCGAATGGAGCATAAGAGAGCCCAGGCGTCCGCAGAGCCGGCACCTTCCGAATCAGGCATGACAGCTCTAAGACTCTGTTCAGCATGCAACCTCAGAGCCACACAGAGCGAGGAAGCAGACTCACTATGTGCCCAATGTGAGGAGGCCATGGGAGTTCCAGGACAGGACCGGTCCCAGCCCAGCGGTTCCTCAGGGAACACACCGGACTTAGCAGGCCGCGGCGAGCAGCCAGGGAACCCGAGGGACCTGGTGCCCATACGGCCAGATCCGGCTTCGCTTTCCTGGGTGGAATTATTCAAGGGGATTCACACCTTTGTCCAGATGCAGTCTGCTCCTCGAATGGGTCTTTCTGTTCCGGTTGATCCGGCCCCTGGACCTTAGAGACCTAGGCACGGCTATTCGCCACCCATCAGCCCAAATTATGGGGATTCCGATTTCTCTGAGGAATATGAGGAGCCCCCCGAGGAGGGAGACCTTCCCGCGGAGATAGAACCATATCAGACCATGAGACGCTTCTTTCGGAAGGAGGATCTTCCAGGCCTGGTCTCACAGTGCCTATCAGACTGGCCATTCCGGGCCAGGACACCCCAGGGGACCCCAAAATGAACCCCGTGTTAGAGGGCCTGCGCCAAACGGCTCACCATTTTCCCCTCCTACAAGCTGCACAGCAGCTAATCGATCTGGAATGGAAGGCACCGGAGGCCTCATTCAAAGGGGGTCGGGCCTTGTACCCTCAGGCATGTACCCTCTGGATCCGGCGTCCAAGGAGCTGCTGGCGTGCCCCAGGATAGACGCCATAGTTAATGCAATCGTGCAGCACACGACCATTCCGGTTGAGGGGGGAGCGGCCCTCAAGGATACCCGTGACCGTCGCATGGACACCATTCTGAAACAAGCATTTGAGGTAGCAGCCATGTCCCTACGAATCGCGACTTGCTGCACCGTGGTGACGCGTTCCTGTTTATCACAAGCAAGAAACAACACCCCGGGAGAAGATATGGAATCAGCTCTCGCATTTCTCACTGACGCAGCCTCCGACCTCGTCCGTACAGCAGCCAAGGGAGTGTCCTCGGTGGCAGCCAGAAGACAGCTGTGGCGACGCAATTGGGCGGCCGATTCGTCCTCCAAGACACGACTCACAAGAATGCCCTTTAAGGGTTCCCTACTGTTCGGCAGTGATCTCGAGAACTGGGCTACTAAATGGGGTGCCTCCCCATTGCCCCATCTACCAGAAGACAGGTCGAGGAGGAGCCAGCGTTCTTTTTCTAGACCATCCAGAGGTAGAAGCTCTCAGCGCTTCAATCCTTACAGGACTCGCTATCAAGCACCTCGTTCTCAGGCCAGCAACCAGCCCTTTCGGGCTAAGCACAAGAAGAAGAGAGCCGGCTCAGGTTCTGGTCCCGGCCACAACCCACAATGACAATCAGCCGACCCATCCGGGGGTAGCAGCCATAGGGGGCAGGCTAACCCTCTTCTACTGCAGGTGGGTCGAGATCACTTCAGACCAGTGGGTCCTCGCCATCATCCGAGAAGTTTATTATCTGGATTTTCTTCGGCTTCCGCCGGACAAGTTTGTGGAATCTCCTTGTTCACCTCTCAAGAAAGCAGCGCTAGAAGTGACCTTACAGAGGCTCCTGGCCCTAAAAGCCATAATCCCAGTACCTGCAGGAGAGATAAATTCTGGGCATTATTCCATTTATTTCTTAGTACCCAAGAAGGAGGGCACTTTCAGGCCCGTTCTGGACCTCAAGTCAGTCAAGCGACACCTACGGGTCCCCAGCTTTCGCATGGAAACTCTGCGGTCTGTCAAGAATTCAGTACAGCCAGGGGAGTTTCTCACCTCCCTAGATCTGTCGGAAGCTTATCTACATATCCCAATTCATCGGGATCACCAGCGCTATTTACGCTTCAAAGTCCTGAATCAGCACTTCCAGTTCCGAGCTTTACCCTTTGGGTTAGCCACCGCGCCGCGGATCTTTACCAAGGTCATAGTAGTAGTGGCGGCGGCACTCAGGAAAGAAGGAATTCTCGTCCATCCCTACCTGGACGATTGGCTGATCAGGGCAAAGGCACCGGAGGTAAGCCACCGGGCAACCAACAGAGTTATAGCTCTTCTGGAAAGCCTCGGATGGGTAGTCAACATAAACAAGAGCTCCCTACAGCCGTCCCAGTCACTGGAATACCTAGGAGTCCAATTCGACACCCGAGAAGACAAGGTCAGCCTGACCTCCAAGAGAAAGTCAAAACTCCGGATCATCTGCAGGTCCTGCTGAGCGCCAGCCGGCCCACAGCTCGGGATTATCTACAAGTCCTCGGCCTCATGGCATCCACTCTGGAGGTGGTGCCATGGGCGCGGGCTCATATGAGACCATTGCAACGCGCCCTTCTATCTCGATGGAGCCCACGATCACAGAACTACACCATACACCTACCTCTATCAGCCAGAGTGCGGAATCAACTATGCTGCTGGTTACAGCCCGGCCACATGAGCCGGGGGTCCAGAATGTCCTCCCCAGCCTGGATTCTGCTCACCACAGATGCCAGCCTGAACGGATGGGGAGCACACTGCAAGGGACTCACCGCCCAAGGGCGGTGGACCAGAGAAGAGTCAAGGTGAAATATCAACTGACTAGAGGCACGGGCAGTCAGGCTAGCGGGCCTGCGATTTGCCCACAGACTTCGCAACAGAGCGGTCAGAGTGATGTCAGACAACGCCACCACGGTGGCATACATCAACCGACAGGGCGGAACCAGTAGCCAACAAGTGTCCCTAGAAATAACTCCCCTGATGATTTGGGCAGAAGCAAATCTTCAGGACATCTCCGCCGTCCACATCGCCGGGAAGGACAACACTATGGCAGACTTCCTCAGCAGAGAAAGCCTAAACCCGGGGGAGTGGCAGCTGTCACTCACAGCCTTTCAGATAATTGTGGATCACTGGGGGACGCCAGCCATAGACCTGTTAGCAGACATGTCCAACGCTCAAGTTCCCAGATTTTTCAGCCGCAGGCGGGATCCTCGAGCTCAGGGGATCGATGCCCTGTTACAACCGTGGCCTCAGGGGATCCTGCTATACGTCTTTCCTCCATGGCCCCTGCTGGGCGCCATTGTACACAGGATTCAGCGACACAGAGGCCTAGTTCTTCTAGTGGCCCCGGACTGGCCAAGAAGACCCTTGTACGCAGACATGAGAAGACTACTGGCAGGGAATCCTCTACCTCTGCCTCCTTACAGGGACCTGCTACGGCAAGGCCCCATCCTCCACGAGGATCCAGCTCAATTCTCTCTTACGGTCTGGCCATTGAGAGGGCTAGACTGAAGAAAAGAGGATACTCGGAGCCGGTAATAGATACACTCCTCCGAGCACGCAAGTTCTCCACATCGCTAACATATATCAGGATCTGGAGAGTTTTTGAAGCCTGGTGCGATTCTCACAGCACCAATTCACATGCCGCTAAGATTCCTATCATTTTGGACTTCCTACAAGATGGACTTCAGAAGGGTCTGTCCCTCAGCTCCATCAAGGTTCAGGTAGCAGTGCTGTCTTGCTACGGTCCCAGGAGTGACGGCAACACCACTGCCAAACACCCAGACGTTTCACGCTTCCTGAAAGGAGTCAAGCACATTCGCCCGCCACTGAAGTAGCCAGTGCCCTTGTGGAACCTCAACCTAGTATTGGAATTTCTAGCGGGATCAGCCTTCAGGCCCCTTCGAGGCCTGTCTCTCCGTTTGTTAACCTTGAAGATGGTGTTTTTGCTGGCCGTGTGTTCAGCACGCCGCATCTCAGAGCTACAAGCACTGTCCTGCCGTGATCCATTTCTCAGAATCACTCCAGATGCTATCCATCTTCGCACAGTTCCATCCTTTTTACCCAAAGTGGTCTCCCACTTTCACCTCAACCAAACCATATCCTTGCCTACCACGGAAGGTTTGAAGAAGTCTGAAGAAGGTCGAATGTTACGCCATCTCGACATCGGCAGACTGTTGTCCAGATACCTGGAAATGTCTGAAGCAGTACGAAAGACGGACCACCTGTTCGTCCTTCACAGCGGGCAGAAGCAAGGGGAAGCGGCCTCACGGCCCACCATCGGCCACTGGATTAAAAAAGTTATCAAGGCAGCCTATGTAGAGGCAGGAAAACCGCCTCCTGTACAGGTCAAGGCTCATTCTACCAGAGCGCAATCGGCCTCTTGGGCAGAAACTAAGATGCTGTCGCCTGCAGAGATATGTAAAGCGGCGACGTGGTCCTCCCTCCATACCTTCTCCAGATTCTATCGTCTGGACTTCTAGGCCAGGGAGGACACAGCATTTGCGAGGGCAATCCTAAACGGTCCTCGGGCAGCCTCCCGCCCAGTCCGGGAGTAGCTTTTATACATCCCATTTGTTTTGAGTCCATCTGCTACACGCTAGGAAATGTTGAGATTACTTACCTGATAATCTCCTTTTCCTTAGTGTATGCAGATGGACTCAGCATCCCGCCCGGCTGCCGGTATACATGGGGATTCGCCGACTCACGGTAAGACATGTTTTCTTATATAGGGCATCCACCCTGCCGGGTGTCGACGCCTTCCGGCTGAGTACACTGGCGGTCTCCAGCTACTATCAATTGGTCAGGGTAATCCTGTTCATTTAATCGATCGGTCAGTCACACATATATCCATAAAAGCTTTTGCAAGGAAGATTACTGATTTGCTACGCTTCCTGTGGGGGTATATGTACCCGTGCTGACGTCAGATCCGTCTCCAACTGCTAGCACGAGCACACTATACCCATTTGTTTTGAGTCCATCTGCATACACTAAGGAAAAGGAGAGTATCAGGTAAGTAATCTCAACATTGCCTGTATATGCTGTTTAGTGTCCATGTCCAAAATATATATAGAATGCATAAAATGAGCAATTTGCTTATGCTTGATAGAACATCATAACTGTGTGAATACTGGCAAATTACAAGTACCAGTTATGCCACATTGTAAGAATTTATAACATTCTTTTTTTTTATACAACTTAAATGGATGGCTATTGAACATATACAGATATCATAGAGAGGGGGAGATAGGGTAGTTCAACTTAAAGAGTAGTTTTGATATTTACACTAAAAATATGGTAGCCCCCTATAGCTTCAATGAAGAAATAGTGGTATACTATATTAAATATTTTAAGATAATTGGCTATAGACATAAGGCTTTGCAAAAATGTACTCTGGCCTGGTATATTTAATTGGATTAGTTCTTTCAGACACCAAACTTTATAGATAAAATGGCTGCGCTCTCATTATATAGGATCTCAAGTACTGGAGCCAATCCTCAAATGACATGGGGCCTGGATAAAGCAACAAATTTGAACAAGTACACCATCTATGTTTCTCATTGCATGTTAATTGTAATGAAATACAAAAAAAGCACTATAGAGAGACTTACAATTATAGGGGCTAATATAATAAAAACCCATTGTGAAATCGGTGCCGTTTTTCAGCACTTTTTTTTTTTTAGAGCATGCAGCGAAAGCAGGAACTTCCTCAGGATGTAAAATGGGGATAGCATGCAAATGAGATACACACAGAACATTTGCTCAGAACAAATATCTGCGCAGACATGCGCGATGAAGGGCCCTATGCAATAAACCGCGCTTAAATCCGCATTAATGTGGTGAGCCATGCTTGATTCTGGGTTGAAAGCCTTCCCCTTTCATAGGACAGTAGTGAATTAGTGGTCTGGGAGTAGGGCTGAAGGTGGGTAGAACAGTGTTAACCATGATCTGTCACCGACCACGTAGGAGCTATAATGGTGGATGCCGATAAGTAGGGGAAATGCACCAGAGATTTGGAAGGGGCTATAAAAGGGTGCAAGGAAGCTTTGAAAGATGGACCTTACATGGCAAGGCTTGCATCTACCTCAGACCCTCCCTTTACCCCACTTAGCTGCTAGATTGTTATCCAGATGCAGCTGGCCACTGTGTCAGGAGTTATCTGTTCAAGGGTGCAGCAACAACTCTATATTTCACAATTCACTGGCATGCGAGCTTAAAGCGAAGCCAGGATCAGCATTCAGTATTTTTGACATGTGCCTGTCCCCTCTCCTCTTCTGTCTTCTACATCTTAATTCTTTGACCTCCAAACAGATGCTTAAACTTAACTCCTGCTTGACCCAGGTGCCAAAAAAACACTTAAAAAAACCCCACACTAAATCCAGCGTGGCTGTCTGTATTGCCCATGAATAGTTAATTGCCTCATTTGCATGGCATTAACATGGTTTCGCTCTAAACCAGCCATCGTTTTTTGAGTGGGCCTGTGTGTGCATTTTTCCTACACTAATCACATTATTACATACCACATGTAAGATTAACGCAGGAAAATGTGCAAAATACCACATGCAAAAATCCGTGGCAGGTCTATCGTAGCTTATTGCATTGGCTCCATAATGAGGTGGCTATTGTAAAAACAAGTTTGAATGCAGCAGTGGCCATTTATTTAGAAACATTTATATTCTGCCGATCCGAGAAGCTTGTCTTCAGCAGCTGACAACATAGATATAAATACATAGTAACAAAAAGTACAGAACATTGATTTTATTATATGGATTGTTTTAATAAAATAAACATTGAAATCAATCGAGCAACACAAGGATTAGGCCATATGAAGGTCTCTTTGAACTTTTACATTAGAATGATGTGAATGGTTTAAATGGTTGCCACAATGTTGGTTCCCAGCAATACAATCTTTTTGCGACATTTAATTATAGTTGCAGATTTAGTATCCGAATTTAGTGATTGCATTTCACAACAAAAGTGAGTGAATGAATAGCCATGTTTTCAGGGGTTAATTTATACTCAGAACTATGGAATACATGGAAATATATCCATCCCCTAAATATATGTGAAGTTATGCCATGGTTCTGTCAGTTTTCTGTGAACACAGCTGTTATGATGTCAATGCATCATTTTTGTAGAAGCTAAGTACTATTTATTTGTGTTTTTTTGAGGAATATAGATGGGTTGTGGTTTGCAAATTTGAACGAGCAGATGAAAGAGAGCCTGTGTGCGTATCTTCTGACACTGTTTGTAGCCCATTGCAAGGCAAGAGACAATAGGTTGAACCGTAGCACTTTGAAATTCATCTGATGCTGTGTTCGCTTTTTTCCAAAAGTGGTTTGGTTTTTTTTAGAAGTTTTCCTCAAATAGTTTTTTGATAATTGTACTATACATATATTTTTGGAACCATTGTATGTTTTTTTTGTGTGATTATTATGGTTGTGTCCTTTACATATGAAGCAAAACCTGTTCCTGGTTTGCATTTGTCATATCTAGAAGTATATTGAAAATAGAGTAATTACTGATGTTTTGACAGATTATTGGACTCTGTTATTCGTCCTGTTCCTCAACCATCAGCATGGGAGAGTGATCAGCATAAATCTATTAAAGCTGCCACATCGTTAATGGTATCCAGTCCAATGCAGTTGAGTGTACAGAAAGTGGCATCTCTGGAAAGCACTTCAAGGGCATCAGAACTCAACCTGCTGGAAACACCACTTATCATCAGAGTGAGTGAAAATACCAAATGTTAATTGTGTTAAATTATGAAAAATAACCTGTCTGCCGAATGTTCTGTGAAAGACATGGTTTTTGCATAAAAAGGTGTTTGTTTGTTTTTTTTAGCTTTCCTCTAAGTTGTTTTTAACCCAGATTAGTACTTGCCTTAGTCTCCCAATGCACTTTAATGCACAAATAGTGGCATCTGCCATTCTAGTAACTGTTAGTTTTGAGGAGAAGGAAATGTCTGGTACTCTAGAGGTTTTTTGTGCCACCTTTTTTACTTTTCTCCTTGCTGCTATCTTACATTATGCCAGACTATAAGTTAATTTGATATAATGAATGGAAATTCTTTTGGGGCCCATAAGCAGGAACCCACTGGGCTATGGACTGACCTTTTAAAAGTGTTTTGGTAAAGATATTTCTTCTTAGACAAGCAAGGTTGAATTAACCATTACATATGGATGACATCACCCATCAGCACTGAACAGATTCTTCTCTCCTAGCTCATAGAGCTTGTCTCTACTAAGCATGCATGGGAGTTTCCACGCAGACAGTTTGCCTCATGCACACCCCAGTCGTTTTTTCATCCAAGCTGCTACACGGATGTATACTCTTTTTCTGTTAGCAAAAATAGAAACTAGACACATTTAGAGGAAAAAAGTTATTCTCTAAATTTTCTAGTTTCTATTTTTGCTTCTCATCAAATTGTTAAAGTTGCCTCAGCAGCCTTCAAAAGCACTTTTCAGCATTAACAAAAAAAAAGTTAACATGTCCAGCTCTAAGAAGGCTGCACTCAGCAGCTTCAAGGACAGCATGGGTGGCAAAAAAGTATCACAGACAGCCATGTTTACATTTAATGTTTACATTACAGTGGCTCCCTATTGAAAAAAGAGCAGAATTCAAAGTCCTCACCATACTCCACAAAGCAATATACAATGCCGACTATTCCGCCTTTGATGACATCATTCACATCCATTGCTCCCAACGTACTACACGAACCGCCAGCAAAATTAATCTAGTGATTCCCTCACTTCCACAGGCTAAATTATCCTCCACCAGAAACAGAGCCTTTTCCATCATCGGCCCAAAGCTCTGGAACTCGCTTCCTCATTGCCTCACCAATCAAGATAACTTAAAATCCTTCAAAAAAGACTTAAAACACTGGCTTCTCAGCCAATCTTTTAAAGATAGCACTCAATGACTTTAAAAATTCTTTATATTCTGCCATTTTTCAATCTCCCTGTTACAATGATACAGATGCCCTTCAATGCTTCATGAGTTATATGTACATCTATTCAGGGTTCTATCCTGTGTTATCTTGTTATACATTCTCCTGTTGTATTTACTTTCGTTAATTTTAAATTGTAATCTTCATACATCGTTCTATGTAACATGTTGTTTCTATATGTAAACCGGAGTGAAGGCAACTCTGCTATACCTCGGTATATAAAAAAATGCTAAATAAATAAATAAAAAATAAATGTTGTCTTTCTGGGGCCAGACAATGATGCACATAACTGTTACCCTTGTGGCCAGATGTCTTCTAGGACTCAGATGTCCAGGACCTGGAAGATAGTTGGTGAAGAGCCGAAATCAGTCCTTCTCTTGAACTGGAGCCTTCTCAAGCTCCCCCCAGTACCTAGTTAAACAGGAGCTCTTCAGTCAGGGCTCCCCCTTTTGTGGTGCAGACCTATGAGCCAACCACCTCAACGGGGTTGGGCAAACTGTGGAAGTGTTAGGTACAGGAGTCCTTGAGCCAGTCTTGAGCCTTGTGGGGCTCACTGACACATGAGAAGAAGCACCATGTGTCAGAGCCAGCAGTACCATCGAAGCCAGGGACTCTCTCCACTCTATTGCAACTGGCTCCATCAACGTATTCAGTCCTAGTGCCAATGAAACACTTGGCGCTGTTGGTCCTGCAGTCAAGTCAGCAGACCTCTATTCAGCTGATGCAGCTTTTCAGCATGTCAGTTCATGCGGTTATTTACACTTTCGAATAATAGAAGGACTAGGGGGCATTCCATGAAGTTAGCAAGTAACACATTTAAGACTAATCGGAGAAAATTCTTTTTCACTCAACACACAATAAAGCTCTGGAATTTGTTGCCAGAGGAGATGGTTAGTGCAGTTAGTGTAGCTGGGTTCAAAAAAGGTTTGGATAAGTTCTTGGAGGAGAAGTCCATTAATGGCTATTAATCAATTATACTTAGGGAATAGCCACTGCTATTAATTGCATCAGTAGCATGGGTTCTTAGTGTTTGGGTAATTGCCAGGTTCTTGTGGCCTGGTTTTGGCCTCTGTTGGAAACAGGATGCTGGACTTGATGGACCCTTGGTCTGACCCAGCATGGCAATTTCTTATGTTCTTAAGATTGTTAAGGACACTGTAATTTCCACTAGAAAGGGCTTACAAATTTAAATGGAAACACTTTTCTTCTTGATGACGAGAGTTCCCTGGATCTGTTTGCTTGTGAGCCAAGGGAGTTGCTTCAGTACTTCTCCCTCTCCTCCTTGGGTCTCAGTACATCATTGGTCAAAGTGCATATCAGTGCCATGACATCTTACCATGGATGGAAAGCTTATGTTCATATATCCTTTAGTGTCAGTTTATGAAAGGCTTATGGCATATGAGACCTCTGACAGCCAGGCCTTCAGTGCCATTGGCAACTATGATGCCTCTTTACGAACCATTAATTGACTCTCTTAAAGTTCCCCACCTGGAAAGTAATATTCCTAGTTGTGATCATGCCAGCTAGAAGTCGGTGAGCTTCAGGCATAAGTACATTATTCCAGGACAAGCAGGATGATAGTCCTCATATATGGATGACATCATTGATGGAGCCCCCTCACAGAAAAAACTTCTGTCAAAGTTTCTAGAAACTTTTGGCTGGCACTCTGAGCCTACTGAGCATGCCCAGCATGCCATGATTCCTGCATCCACAGGGGTCTCCCTCCAGTCTCTTTTATTCCATGCTGCTTTTAGCCTTGCGTTGAAGGAGCTCTGTGAGTTTTTCTCACTATTTTTCCTCACGGAATATTTCATTAGAAATTAATATTTTCTGTCACAAACATTTCCTATCTGGTCTCCCTTCGACATCCCGTTCGGTGGCTGCTCTTTGGAGTCTTTTTTTTCATCAATTCCGGTTATTTTTCATAACCAGTATCCGTGAGTCACCGACCGTTACCAGGCCTTAAAACTTTCAACAATGGCCACCGCTTTTAAAAGATGTCCAAATTGTCCCCGGACGATGTCGATTACAGACCCGCACGACATTTGCGTTCTTTGCCTGGGATTAGGTCATGACGTCCGCGCATGTTTAACCTGTGCCCGGATGACACCGAAGGGTAGGCGTGCCCGGATTGACAAGATGGAGGAACTTTTCAGAAAGATCACTCCATCATCATCGTCTGCGTCATCACCGAAAATACTGGCTTCCTCTGCTGAAAAGCATCGAGGCAAGAAGTTCGGTGACCATTCATCACCCTATTCAGCAGTGGCAGGGAGTCCCAGATGGCTTTAAATCTCCCCTCCGGTATCTTCTAAAATGCTCAATAGGGCTGATCAACAGAACCTGGGAAGAATTGATGACTCTCAAATTGCAGTCCCTCATCTTGTTTTCCAGCATTTCTGTCTTGCAATGTGGACACGCACTATCTTGTATGATAGTATTGTTAACAATTATGTTGTAATTGCACCTCAAGGAGCTAAATTTATAACTATGAAGCATTGCTATGTTTTCCAGTCTGGCCACTTGCTCCTTGCACTTAAAAAGGGAGGACTCCATACTAACCAACTTCTTACAGTTCACACCAAAAGGGTGATGGCCTGTCAAATGGACTCCAATGTAATCACTTCAGGTCTCTCCAGGCTGCTGCTTCCTGACCTAGATGACACCTGGAATGATTGAGGCACTCCTGTACTTCACACCATTGAGCCTTTGCTTCTCGCACACTCCTGAAGTGAGACCTGCCCCTACACAAAACCTTTCTAATGTCTTAGCATTGCTTCAATCGCTAGAGCAGCAGACTACAGTGTCCCTGATTACCTCTGCCCCAATAGGAGCAGAAGCCATGCACAAAGATGTTCCATTGGGGAAAGATCTCCTTTGCACTACTCCTGCACATTTCCACAGTCCACTAACTCTGGAATCTGAGATATACCACAGCCGTCAGAGCTGAGGGAAACGTCAGTTTCAGGCTGGAGAGAAGCTAGCCCTGATACCTGGCTCTGGCCCCAACAAGGCTAAACGCTTGAATGCAAAACAGAAGATACTGCTGTAAGGATATAGACTCAGAGGTAAGAAAATGTACTTGACCTTTCTTACCTAACAAAATGGAAAATTCAGGTAAAAATAAAAAAGCACTACAGTAAGAGCCCAAATTGCAGCATCCTATCCTTCAGATGCCATCTTGGAATCCCTCAGATTTTTTTTTTGCCTTGCTTATTCATTATAGTGAATTCTGTTCTGGAGACACTTTCCCCTTAAAGCTCAAGGAGAAAGTCGTTAGGCCAGTCCTTAAGCAATAAGACCTGGATGTTTCAAACATTAACAATTATTGACCTAGCTCTAAACTTCCATTTCTGAGTAAGGTGACACCCAAGGCAATTTCTTCCCAATTAGATTTTTTGGATGAAAGAGAGGACGGTCTTGCATTCTCGCCAGTCTTATTTTTCTGCAAGTCTTGGGACAGAATCAGTTTTATTATCTATGATAGATGACATTTGAAGGCATGCAAAGGGATACTCTCCTTGTGTTAGAGCTAATCACCACCTTTGATACACTGCAACGATTAGAAGCTGTTAGAATCTCTGGTGTGCTTTGCTTTTTTAGATCCCTTCTTTGAGAAAGAAACCTGTCAAATGGGGATAACAAATGTTCCACACTCCAGAAATTCACTTGTGGGGTCCTGCAGTGGTCTTTATTGTCCCTAGTTCTTTTTGACATTTATCACAGTGGATGAGAATCAAGTTTCAGCAGTATCCAGGCTAAATGCCTTTTTGGAGGAGGTGGCTAACTGGTTTGTTTCCTGTATGTTCATATAGTTAGTTACGTTGGGTATTCAGAAAGATCAGAATGTTATTAGTTCTCCCTTAAATCAGCATAGAAATAAATCCAAACAATCGGGCCGATACAGTAAAGTCTGCGGGAGAGCGGGCGAACCGGCCACTTGCCGGTGCGCGCAGTGCAGTATTTAAATTAGGCCCGGCAGTAGATCCGGGGAAAAGGAGGCACTAGGGACACTAGCGCGTCCCTAGTGCCTCCTTTTTGACAGGAGCGTCGGCTGTCAGTGGGTTTGACAGCTGATGCTCAATTTTGCCGGCGTCAGTTCTCGAGCCCGCTGACAGCCACGGGCTTGGAAACTGGAAGCTGGCAAAATTGAGCGTCTGGTTTTTGGCCCGACAGCCACAGGCCAAATTCAATTTTTTTTTATTTTTTTTTTACTTGTTTTACTCTTCGAGACCTCCGACTTAATATTGCTATGATATTAAGTCAGAGGGTGCACAGAAAAGCAGTTAAAAAAAAAAAAAAAAAAAAGCATTTTCCCGGTGCCGGAAGAAATAACGGCGCTAATTTCTGAAAGTAAAATGTGCGGCTTGGCTGCACATTTTACTTTCTGTATCCCGCGCCATCAGCATGCGGGTTGGACGCGCGTTTTCCTCCCCTTACTGAATAAGGGGTAAGGGAAAATGCGCGTCCAATAGCAGGCTAACAGTGCACTCCGTCGGAGCGCACTGTACTGTATCGGCCTGAATGTTATCTGGAGTTTGGGCCTTTGCATGGACCCCAAGCTGTTTTTAATGCTGCAAGTACAGTCCGTATAGGAAATCATTTTTGTGTCTGTGCTGTATTAGGCACTTTGCCCATACATGTCAAGGGCAGACTTAGCCACAGTAACCCACATCCTTAGATCGACTATATCTCTTTCAAGGCTTGCCACAGAGAGATTTGAAAAGACTTAACAGTGGCAAGGATTATTATTGGGGCTAAGGCCAGGGGCCACATCACACTGATCCTAGAGGAGCTGCACTGGTTCCCAGTGTAGTAGTGTGTTAAATTTAAAATATTAAATGCTTACAAACAAATGCCTCAAACAAGTCTGATATATTTAAAGGAATGTTGTACTGTACATACCCAGCCGAACCCTTTGTTTTTCACAACAAACTTGCTGTCTGTTTCTCCTCCTGCAATAGCTAAATTTAGTCTGTGCTGGTAATTTGGCTTTCAGCTAAATAACCTTAGGCTGTGGAACACAGTCCATTTGGAGATCTGTTTAGAACAAAATTTTGAAATCCTAGCTTTATGTACAAGCTTTTCCAGAACAGACAGGGCAGTAGCTTTGAGTAACTAGCTTTCTTGGAAAGGGCCATTCGCAATTTCCTAGTTTCCATCCTTTTTATTTAGCTTTTTTTTTTGTAATTGAAGGGAATAATTGGAATGTTTTGTTATGAGAAATTTAGGAATAGTCCATGTATGGGGTTTTTTTTGTAATTCGTCCTTGTATTCTCCAATTTTTTTTCTAGGGTACAAAATATTTAGGTAGGTACAATGTTAATAACATTGATTATACCATTTAGATTTGAGTCTGCATCGTTTGTCTTTGTGTAACATTTGTTTATTGTATTTTGTGGCTTGAGGTCATGAATGATCACAAATCATCCAAAATCCAATTTGTTTGACACCTCTATTGGAATTTGCTGGGGTTCTTACTCCTGGGAGAATCCTGCGCACAAAAACTTAAAATTCTGCAAACTTTATATTGGTCAAAATAACACAATTTACATGACAGTCTTTAAGTAATTATATTTTAAATTAATACAGAAAAAAGTTATTACTTAAAGATGCAGGATTTTAAATATTTTGAGCAGAATTTCCTTAGAAATTCACTGTAAGTGTCCCTTCCACTCGCTCTCCCTACGCCCTTGGCCACTTTGCCCTCTCAGGCCCCAGCTCCTCCACCTGCCAGTCTCTCTCCCCTCCACCTCTAGGCTTAGCCCCTTCCACTCTATTGCCAGTCCCAGAGTTTGACCCCGTTCTCAGTACTGCCCCTCACACAGGCTCCCTCTGTCCCTCCCTCTCTCTCACACATGCTCCCTCTCTCTCACACACGCTCCCTCTCTCTTACACACATACACACATCCCCTTTTTCATACACACGAGCTCCCAATCTCTCACACACATACACACTCCTTCATAATCTCCTCATATAGGCTCCCTCTCTCTGAAACCCACACTCAGGCATCCCCCCTGCTCTTTTACCTCCCATGCGCTCTCTCACACCCTCCCCTCCCCCCTTTCACACACACACTCTCTCATCGGGGCCTTCCATCTTTGCCGCGAGAGGAGCACACTCCGTTCGTGGCACACAGGGGCCTTTCTTCTTCGCTGGGGTCTCCTCTGCTATTTTCTGCACAGAATTCCCCCAGGACTAGGTTCTGCTAAACATGACTCAAGTGAAAGCCTATTTCCCTTTCATTAAGATTAAAGATTTCATGTTCATGGTGAAGGGAATTTTTCAGTGACAGCAAATATCTGCTTTATGGTGAAGGGAATTTTTCAGTGACAGTAAATATCTGCTTAGGGTTGGGATGGCGAACTCCAGTCCTCAAGTACTACAAACAGGCCATGTTTTAGGGATATCTACAATGAATATGCATGAGAAATATTTGCATGCACTGCCTCCATTGTATGCAAATCTATCTCGTACATATTCATTGTGGATATCCTGAAAACCTGGACTGTGTGTGGCACTCAGACTGTGGAGTTTGCCATATCTGGCTTTAGGGTTTATTGAGGGGGGTGAGCCGTATGGCTTTAACAGTTCAGGTTATTCCTTTGGCCCATCTCCACGAGCCAAGTCCAATAGACTTTAAAGTCACAATGAAATCAAGCCATTGAAGACCTGAAGGAATGCATCTGTGTTGTGGAGCAACTCAAACTGTCTTGGTAGATTTCCTTTACAAATTTGGCCTTGGGAATACCCTTCCAAATTCCCCCATATCAAATTATTTTAACAGATGCCTCCAACCTGGGCTGGGGGGCTTATACACAAGGTTTCATACCTGGGCCCTCTTTCAGTTCAACAAAAATGTTGTCCTGTTTATTTCATAGTAGTACAGACTATAAAGAGCACATTTTGGGCTCTCAGAGTTTAGATGTCATACAAATTTTTTCTGATACACAGACAATAAACCATGTTTCTGAGCAAGCAAGGAGGAACAGGTTGAAGTGTGGAACCGGGCCATCTTTCAGGAAATGACCTTGAGAACCACATGCAGACCACCAGATCTAGACTCTAATATTCTTGGATCAAGAAGTAGCAAACAGTATTTTTTGAGTGGATGTGTATGCAACCTCAATGGATAAGGAAGGTTCCCATCTTTTCAGGAGTAGATCAGAGGTCAAGCTAACATCACATATTTTCTCTCTTCATTGGGGGACAGATCTTCTATGTGTTTCCTTCAACATCCTCTGTCAGAAGAGGCCAGTGGTCTATGTTTTTCATAGCTCCCTGTTGGCAGAAATATTTTCCACTCCTGTGGTGATGTTCAACAGGAGACCAATCATATTGGGCATACCTCCAACTCTGATCATGCAAAATGAAGGACCATTATTTCATCCCATCATCAAGCCTTTTACTTCACAGTTGAGGGAGAATTAATTTGTTCCTTTTGGTTCTCCAGCGAAATGCCTCAGATCCTTCTGATATCTAGGAAGGCATCAACCAGATGATTTTAAGAGTTTAAATGGAGATGGCGTTTTCTACCTTTACTACTATTGTAGATGCACTCACTGCAGTTAGTGGAAGAGATGTCATTTATTTGCTGTACAAAGCCATGAATGATGAAATCTAAATTAGAGAGCTCCTTGGAGTGGCATGCAGCTAGTCACTGATTCTCTCGTTGTAAATAGAGAACATGGAATTATCCTGCATTGTATGCCAGTCTTCTGGTCATGTGATATTGCTGCAATGCACTGCTTTTATATGGGAAGAGAATGAGGGAAAAATTTACAGCAAGATTATCAAGGGCTTTGCCATTTCTTCCCCCTCCACATACATACAAGATCCTACACTTCCAATCAGTTGCTACAGTCAAGGAAATAGTGGTAATCTGAACTATGAATTGTAGTGCTAAGATTAAGATCTCAGAGCAATAGTTATTGGGGAGAAGGAGCAGCAGTTGTAAATAAGTGAAAATAGAAACAATGAATTCTGTTCCACATGTGTTTCAACTTTTAGATTTAGTTTCATTCTGCATGAGTAATTAGCATGCCAAATTTCAGAAAAAAATAAGCAAATTTTAGATACATAAACAATTTCAAACAGGATCCTTTGGAAAACTTTCATTCCATCAATCTAGGTGATTACTATTTCCCCATTTATGTCCAGTTTGCTCTTCCATATGTTTCTGCTTACATGACATTTCTTCTCTTTTGGGACATTGGACTCTTACAACATTTCATGAATTAATCATTTATTTTTATTTATTACCTACATTTTGAATAAAATATTCATCCAAGGAAGGGTACAACAAGTAAAGGGGAAACTTATAAGCCAGAATTATATGCAGCTTGGGGTAGAAATAAAATGCTCTACATTATGACTAATTTTTAAATCATATTACTGCTTACTTAGAAAACAATCAGAAAGTGACATGAGCTGTGAGGGTAGTTTCTTCCCCTGGGAGTCTAAATAAGTAATTTGTATTATATTCAAGTGCCACTGTACAGCAACTACAATATTGTTTCTTGGGCCTCTATTCTCTCAGCATAGTATACCAAATCAGCAAATAAATGGAAGTTGAAACCAGGGTAAGTGGAAGAGGGAAGATGGTTACAATAGTCTAACCAGCTTTTAAGTATCTGTATTATTGTATGAGCTAGTATATATGCTCATATATATGCTGCTTATATCAACATTGTGTCTTTTCTAAACAATGAGTATACTGAACAATTATTAAAATATTTTTTCTCAAATACAGAGAGCAAAGGCACTGGTCACTTCTGGTGCCTCTTCTGCTTTCGCTGGGTTTACTCCTCAGTCCATCCTGAGATCCAGTCTTCGCACCACACCCCAGGTATCTCCTTCTGCATCCCCGGGAAGATCTAGTACTCCTCCTTCACATGCAAAGGAAACAAAAATCTCTTTCATGGAAGAGAAAATTACTACCAAGTGGACTAGAGGGGTAAGATTTTACTTTACAGGAAAGCAGGCTGTTAAAAACAAAAACCTAGCAGATTTGGCGAGTGTTTAACAAAAAAACAAAAAGCCTTCAAACCTCAGTATGTTAAAGATAGAGCAAATTTTTTTTTTTTTCCAAAATACCCTTAGCTCAGTTTTTTTTGTTTTGTTTTTTTCTTTTTTTAACGCTGACCATAAACTGCTTGTCCCACTACTTGAGGCTCTCCTGTTTGTGTTACTGTGTAGCACAGAAAACAAAAATAAGTTGTTAAAATTATTGTCACTTCCTGTATTTCCTGTTTCTCTGACAAGAAGACAATGTACCTCACAGATGAGACTTGCGGCTTTCCTGTTCAACAATTAGGATGTATTCAAGTGCATGTTCAAGATTGCCATTGGGCCCTCTCTCTTCCAGGCCCCACAATGTCTCCATTTCTTTTTATTTGGCAGGCATATCCAGGGAGCACAGCATTGGAAACTACCTAGAGTCTTTCTTTTTGTTTCACTTTTAGTCACTTTGTTTGGAAAATTAAAAGCAGAATTTACTTTCACTGTTATGATGTATTGATGGCAAAATCACTGGTATTTTTCCTTCCACTGGTCCTGTATTTGCTGCCCAACTGGGTTCACTTTCCCAACTCCCGTTTTTTTTTTTTCTTGGCTCAGCCCTTCCCTCAAATTTTCTTCTCATTTTGAAATTGTATGACGCTTTGTCTCACAGTGACAGAGAAGCATGCCAGAGGCTTGACATGGTGCCCAAAGTCCCCTTAGAAGATGTCTCTCATGGATCATGACTTACTGTTTTAGAAGTGCTTGGGTGAAGGCCATGACATCCAAGTGTAGGATCTCCTCAGATGTTGCCAACAGTGATTCAGGCCTATAAGGAAGGGTTTTATGCTGTATCAAGTAGAGACCTGGGCACACTGGTATATCTTGTCTGCACAGGACCTCAAACAATTGGATATGCTGAAAGTTCCCTTTTCCTAGAGTGTAGCCAGATGGACTCAGAATCAATGGGTTATATGCTCCCCTGCTAGCAGATGGAGACTGAGTCATGTTTCAAAGCTTGATGTCACCTTAGATATACCCCTGCAGTGACCTCAGCCCTCCAGTATCTCTCCATCTCCTAGCAGATGTGGATGTGCTTTCCTTACACCAGCCTTGGCAGTATAGGGAATTGCCGTACTCGTTAAAAGAGGAAAGCTACCTTAAATTGGAGAAAGATTGAGCCCCGCTCTCCTGCAGTGATACCTAAAGGTCCCGTCCTCAGTCGAGAATTCCTGATGTGATTTCCGACATCCCTCAAAGGTGTGCCTTGGTCCGGTAACTGGCTCCCGACGTGGACTTTGCTGCTGAAGCAGCTGAAAGGCAGTGGATACAGGAAGCAGAGTGCGACAGTGATGGCCTAAGCCCTCACTCCCCGCATCCGGAGACTGTCTCTGTACTCGGCCGGTAAGCGCTAAGCCCAGGTAAGTAAAGAGAGAAGAGGATTCCTTTTGATTCAGAGATGTGGAAGGACTTCATTAAGTCTTTCCTCTGGTCACCTTGCTCGGCGCGCCGTACCAACGATGTTCCCAAGCCTGTTGGGGCAAGGGAACGGGGCTTCCGAGTGGGTTGAGTGGGCCTCTCCCGATGGGCTAAGCCCTGCTTCAGGCTCTGTGGGCACACCATATGGTAGGATGCGGCGGCACCATCTTGCACGCGGTTTTGTGCGTCTCCATTCCCCTCCATAGCTGTCAGTATGTGCGTTGCAGGCCGGCTATGCGCCTAATGTCACGCATACCTGCACGCTTAGGTCCGCACATATTCACGTGCATAGGTCCGCACATATGCGTGCTTCTACTTACATGCACCAGTACAAAATCTGTGTGCACTCGATTTCAGATGCTAGCCAGCTGAGCGCACAGCTACTGTTTATTATGGCCCTGGAAGCAAAAAAGCATAAGCGTCACACTCTTTGTGCTGCCAGCCATATTAGGACTACACAGTCTGACCTGGAGTCTTTCCTATGTCAGCACTGTGAGGAGGCACAGGGAGGTGTGAACTTTACCAAGCCAGACTCCTCCCATTCAGAAGATGGTTCAGCCATGACCGTATCCAGTAGCACCCTGGATTTGAGTAATCCCGGGTCTGGGACCACCTTGGGAGAGGGAAATTTAGCTGCTCCTACCCCAGTTCCTCCTGTGCTAGGTATGGACCCAGCGGCCTTTTCCTGGATGAAATTTTTTCAAAGCCTTCATACAGGCGCAGTCTCTCTCTCCTGCCCCTGTCCAGACCAAACCGCTGGAAAGGCCTCACTCTCCCAGCCCTATCAGGCCTCGAGACATGCCTCACCTCACCAAGGTTATCCCTGACAAGGACCCAGACACCTCGGATGACGAAGGGGATGCAGATTCATTGGAGGATGGGGAAATCCCTCCAGGCTTGGAGCCATATCGGACCATGTTACAGTTTTTCCATAGAGATGAATTGCCGCCCCTGGTATCGCAGACCCTGAAGACTCTGGGAGTTCCTGGCAAGAACCAAGTGATGGAACCAAAGAAGAACCTTATTCTGGTGTCTCTATGGAAAGCCTCTTGCTATTTTTCAATGCTGGAAGCCATCCAGGAGTTGATTAACCTGGAATGGGATACCCCAGAAGCCAGTTTTAAAGGAGGTCAGGCATTGGAAGCTCTGTACCCACTGGATCCGGCGACCAGAGAATGCCTGCATTTCCCCAAAGTGGACGCCCTGGTCTGCACTGTTTCAAAGCATACAGCTATCCCAGTGGAGGGAGGAGTGACCTTAAAGGATGTGCATGATAGGCGGTTGGAGTCCATCCTTAAGCAAGCCTTTGACGTGGCAGCAGTGACACTACAAATACAAATACAAACTACAAATTTTTTTTTTGCAGCAATCGTCAACAAATCTCTAGAGGAAGGCGAACTACCTCCCATGCTAAAAATCGCTACAATCACTCCTTTGTTAAAGAAAAAAAACCTCAACCCAGATGACCTAAATAATTACCGCCCAATTTCTAACCTACCCTTCTTTGCCAAATTGACAGAGAAAGCGGTGCTGAAACAACTAAATGATCATTTAGATGATAATAAAATACTTTATCCCACCCAATTCGGTTTCAGGAAAAACTTCAGCACCGAAACACTCTTACTCAACCTCTCCAATACCATATTAAGAGGACTCGACAACAAAAAAGGATACTTACTGATTCTTCTGGACCTCTCTGCAGCCTTCGACACTGTTGACCACAAATTGCTTATTTCTAGTCTTGAATCCATCGGACTCACTGGAAAAACTCTCAGCTGGTTTTCATCCTTCCTCAAAAATAGATATTTTAAAGTCTCCTACAACAACATATTATCAAATGCCATCCCCCTCGAAACAGGTGTACCGCAAGGTTCTGCACTTTCACCAGTCTTATTCAACATTTACCTTACTCCTCTTTGCCATTTTTTATCCAGTCTTGGCTTATTATATTACATGTACGCCGATAATATACAAATTCTGATTCCAATTTCCTCCTCATTAGAAGATACAATGTCTAGTGCAGCCTCTCTCCTGGACACAATCAGAAACAGATTAATCCAACTTAAATTATGTTTAAATATGAACAAAACTGAATGCATACTCATCGCCAGAAAAAACTCCGGACCTAAAACTATTCCACCCTTCCAATTTGACAATTCCATCATCCAACTTAAAGACAATGTTAAAGATTTAGGCTTCTGGGTGGACAATGATTTAAATTATAAAAAACACATCTCTACTAGAACAAAAGAAGGATTCCACAAACTACAGGTAATCAAACACCTAAAACCACTGCTTCACCCCCATGACTTCAAAACAGTCCTTCAAGCCCTAATATTCTCCTTTTGGACTACTGCAATTCTCTTCTGATTGGACTACCCAAGTCATCCCTAAGACCTCTACAGCTTCTTCAGAATACCGCTGCCAGAATATTAACGGGGAAAAGAAAATTTGAACACATCACTCCTGTTCTCAACCAACTACAATGGCTCACAATTGAGAAAAGAATCGAATTCAAAGTCCTCTCAATACTGCAGAAAGCAATCTACAAAGCAGATTACACTGCTCTTGATGTCGTCATACATATCCACCACTCCCTACGCAATACAAGAACAACTAGTAAAATACAACTTGTGATTCCATCTATCCCTCTCGCCAAACTCTCTTCCACCAGAAATAGAGCCATTTCCATCATCGGCCCAAAATTATGGAACTCACTACCTCAGCACCTCGCTGGTCAAGAAAACCCTAAATCTTTTAAAAAAGAATTAAAATCTTGGCTACTAAGCCAATCTCTTACTGACAACTCGGACTTTTGATCTCATAATCTATCAGTTTACTGAATGGACAATTTATCCTGCTTCTAACTACAGATATCTCCTATTATCTATGAACCCTGTTTTTCAGTATACCTAACTTTTAGTATATCTTGTTTTTGTTTAGACTAATTTTATATGTCAGTTTCTCAGTCGGTTTAATGTAATTTATCAAATTTCAATGTAACAGGTTGTTATAATGTAAACCGGAGTGAAGGCAACTCTGGCTATACCTCGGTATATAAAAAATGCTAAATAATAAATAAAAATTGCTTCCTGTTGTGCCCTGTTGGCGTGCTCATGCCTGCTTCTCTCAAGAGAGAAGCAGATAACTCTGGAGCACCTTTTAAGAGAAGCTATGTAGCCCGCCGCTGCCTTTTTAGCAAATGCGGCTCTGACCTAGTCTGTACCTCGGCCAGAGGAGTGGCCTCAGTGGTGGCAGCCAGAAGACAGCTATGGCTGTGAAATTGAGGCAGCGGATGCGACCTCTAAAGCAAACCTTACAAAGATGTCCTTTAAAGGATCCCTCCTATTCGGTTGCAAATTGGAAAAACTGGCCTCAGGAAGGTCTCCTTCCTTTCAGAGTCGACAACCAAATAGAGGGGCGTGTTCAGGTTCGGCCCGAACTCCCCAACAAAGTTTTGCTGACCCTCCATGGGACGAGGAGATAGGGGGTCGACTATCCCTCTTCTACCAGCAGTGGGTCAAGATCACGTCAGACAATTGGGTACTGGATATCATACGAGAGGGATACACACTGGAGTTTCGCAGCATCCCTTGGGACATATTCATGATGTCTCCATGCCACTACCAGCACAAGGAGCTGGCGGTAGAATTTTACCTTGACAAGGCTCCTCAATTTGAGGGCTATAATTCCAGTACCTTGGGTAGATGAAATAGATGGAATAGCACCCCAGGAAAATACGGGGTGCTATTTCATCGTACCCAAGAAGGAGGGTTCCTTTCGCTCCATCCTGGACCTCAAGAGCATCAACCGTCATCTACGAGTAATTCATTTCTGCATGGAAAATCTACACTGTCATGGCCGTATAACCAGGGGAGTTCTTAACCTCCCTGGACATCTCAGATGCCTATCTTCACATGCCAATCTGACAAGACCACCAGCGTTTCCTATGCTTTGCTGTGCTAGGCTGCAATTATCAGTTCCGGGCGCTGCCCTTTGGCTAGGCCACCCCCCCCAGAGCGTTTTCCAAAATTATGGTGGTCGTGGCGGCAGCACTGAGGAAAAAAGGAATCCTGGTGCACCCATTCTTGGACGACTGGTTGATCCAGGCTAAGTCATTAGAGGACAGCCTCCAGGTCACCAACAGGGTGATGTCCCTGCTTCAGAAGCTTGGTTGGGTTATGACCATGGATAAGAGCAGTCTCAAGCCCTCCCAGTCCTTAGAGTATCTGGGAGTCCGGATCGACACCAAACAGGACAAGGTCTCCCTTCCACCCTCAAGGATAAGGAAAATGATGTGCTAAGTGAGCTGGTTGACTAACACCATACGCCTCAGGGTGTGGAGCTATCTTCAGGTCCTTGGTCTGATGGCATAAACCCTAGAGGTAGTACCATGGATGAGGGCACACATGCATCCACTCCAGCTTTCCCTGCTGTCACAGGACTATGCAATTCACCTACACCCACCAATGGAAGTATGTTCTCAGCTTCAGTGTTGGCTGCAGGAAGCCCACCTGTGCAAGGGTATAAACCTGTATAAGCTTGTTCTCATGACGGACAGCCTCCGGGGGTGGGGAGCTCGTTGTCAGGAACTGGCGACCCAGGGCATTGGACCAAGGAAGAGGCGCACTAGAACATAAACCCCTTGGAAGCCCAGGCAGTCAGATTAGCGTGTCTACAGTTCAGCCACAGGCTTCAGGGTCAGGCGGTTCACGTGATGCCAGACAGCGCAACAATGGTAGCCTACAACAACCACCAGGGAGGAACCAAGAGCCAGCAAGTGTCCCTGGAGACAATCTCCTTCTGGAATGGGCGGAATTCAACCTAGAGATGATCTCTGCCTCCCACATCCCAGGAAAAGGCAACATCGGAGCAGACTTTCTAAGCAGAGAGAGTCTGGATCCAGGAGAATGGATGTTGTGGACCAGAGCCTTTCAGCTGCTGGTAGATTGCCTCGGCCTCCCATTCATTGACCTGCTGGCCTTATCTCACAAAGCAAAGTTCTCCCGATTCTTCAGTTGCAGAGGCGATCTGCGATCCCTTGGGATCGACGCCCTTGTCCAGGCCTGACCAGAAGAGGACTTACTGTATGCTTTCTCTCCGTGGCCCCTACTAGGCAAGGTCATTCGCAAGATCGAGCACCACAGGGAACTAGTCATTCTAGTGGCTCCAGATTGGCCCAGACGCCCGTGGTATGCAGACATGCAGAGGCTTCTGATGGAGACCCTCCCCCATGCCTTACTTCGCACAGGGACCTGCTCCAACAAGGTCCAATCCTTTATGAGGACCTGACTTGGTTTTGATTTACAGTCTGGCCCTTGAGAGGGCTCACCTGATGAAACGTGGATATTCGGCGGAAGTTCTCGATGTCATTAGAATATGTGCAGGTCTGGAGAATATTTGAGGTGTGGTGTAAGGAACGTGGGGTTGCCCCTTGGATGGCCAAAATCCCTATGGTTCTAGAATTTTTACAGGATGCCTGACTAAAGGGTTGCCCCTTAATTCCTTGAAGGTCCAGGTAGAGGCGCTTTCCTGTTTCTGAGGCGAGGTGAACGAAACCCGCCTGTCAGCGCATCTGGACTTGGCCTGTTTCCTAAAAGGGGTTAAACACCTTCAACCACCCGTACGGTGGCCAGTTCCCCTGTGGAATCTTAATCTAGTATTGGACTTTTTAGCAGGACCTTCCTTTTGGCTGCTGCGCAGTCTGTCCCTGTGCCTGTTAACACTGAAGACTGTGTTCTTGGTGGTGATATGCTCGGCTCATCGCATCTCTGAACTACAGGTATTGTCGTGTCGGGAACCATTCCTCCGGATGATTCCAAGAGCATTACAGCTTTGCACATTTCCTTCCTTGTTGCCCAAGGTAGTTTCGGAGGTTCGCTTGAATCAGTCCATTTCCTTACCGTCCCTAGATAGACACGAGGACATGGAAGACTACCGCCTCCTCCGCCATTTAAACATCAGTAGGCTTTTCGTGCGGTATCTGGAACTCCCGGAACCGGTGCACAAGACGGACCACTTGTTTGTTTTCATGGTGGAAGGAGACAAGGTAAAGCAGCTTCACGAGCTACTATAGCTCGCTGAATCAAGGAGGTGATCACGGGAGCTTATGTAGAGGCAGGGAAGCCATTACCCTTTCAGGTTAAAGCTCATTCCACTAGGACCCAGGCACTATCCTGGGCGGAAGCTAAGCTACTGTCTTCCGTCGACATCTGCCGAGCGGCGACGTGGTCTTCCTTTTGCACACCTTCTCCAGGTTCTATCTCCTGGATGTTCGGGCCCAAGAGGATGCAGCATTTGCAAACGCAGTGCTATCCAGATCACAAGCAGCTTCCTGCCCCGTTCAGGAGTCGCTTTTGTACGTCCCATTGGTTCTGTGTCCTTCTGGCTACACGCTAGGAAATGAAGAAATTACTTACCTGATAATTTCACTTTCCTTAGTGTAGCCAGGTGGACTCAACATCCCGCCCACAGCTGCCCAGGAACTGTTTCAAGGAATCACCCATGAGGTGAATCTAGATTCCAAGCGGTTACAGTTAAGTCGTCGCCCAGTTCCTAGATCAGGGCATCTATAATCTTGCTGGGATTCAGCACTTATGTTTGGGTACAGTTACGGTTATCTGTTTTTAATCAAATTTTAATCAAGTTTTTCAATAGTATGTCCACAATGGCTTTTGAAGATAATACTGAAGGGCTGAGGTCACTCCATCTCCATCTGCTAGCAGGGGAGCATATAACCCTTTTGGTCCTGAGTCCATCTGTTTACACTAAGGAAAACGAAATTATCAGGTAATTTCTCCAATTGTCTGAATCAGCATGCCTAAAGGACTCCCCATCCTTCCATCTCAAGACCAAGCTGCACCACTGTTCAAAAGACAGCCATCGGGATTTCAAAGCATCCTTTAGGATGTTGGGTCTCCCTTAATGTCAATCATGATGTTACCATGAGCAACATTCATGGTGGAGATGATTATGGTCTTAGAAGCTTTTAGTGATGTTTTGTTTTTTTTAGCTTTTTTTTTTTAAATAGTTAATTGCTATTAAGACATTATTTTGCCACACTATGACAAATTATTGAATCAATTTTTTAAATCTGTGATAGAAAATGTTTAGTTTCTGAGATTTTTTCCCTTGATTAACATATTTATGATTAAATATATTCTATATGTAAAAGAAATTTGGCTTAGTAAAAAATTTAATGTAGTAAATATTCTATTACATGGCACAAGAAAACTAAATAAATTCTCAGAAAAAGTATTTGATTTATAATCTCAAGAAAACAGAAAAGTTACTTGGAGAAAAAAAACTGAGACTAACATATTCTAAATATAGACAGAGCCAAACTTTACTCAGTTTGTGCTCATGAAATTCACTAGAAATAAGGACAGAAGCTGAAGACGCAACGCTCAATTGAAGAAATATTTTAAACTATTTAGGGTCAAAGAACATAAATCTGTCATTCCTAGACCTAAGTAAACATTTATAAAGAAATCTTAACATAAAACTATAACCTAAAGCAATCATCCTATCACTAAAAGATAGTTTCCTTTTCTGCTGTTACTTTCAAAACATCTGAAAAAATAGCAACTCTATGGCTCAAAAAGATTATCTGTGTAATAAAATATTTTTAGGACCCATTTTCTATCTGATTCCAGAGCATAAACTACAAAGAGTGTAGTTCTGGAGTCCACTCTGGAATCTTATTAAAAAAAAAAAAATCTGACAAATTGAGTTCTCCAGCCTGGTCATCCTTACTCATTACATTCTCCATTTGGGAATCTAATAGACGGCTTCTTTAAACTCCACACACTAAAAAAACTCAAACCCTTATTGCATCCCCCCGATTTCCGTACAGTTCTCCAAACCACAATCTTCGCCAAAACCGACTACTGCAATTCCCTACTCCTCGGCCTACCTAACAATGCCATCCATCCCATTCAAATCTTACAAAACACCACAGCCCGGATCTTGACCAATTTACGTAGACATGACCAATTACACCTGTTCTAAAAGACCAATTACACCTGTTCTAAAAGACCAATTACACCTGTTCTAAAAGACCAATTTACGTAGACATGACCATATTACACCTGTTCTAAAAGACCTACATTGGCTTCCAATAGCCTCCCGCATACAATATAAGGCTCTCTCTCTCATCCACAAAGCCCTATACAATCCCGAAATGAACTGGTTCAATGAATCCTTCCGTTTTCACCAGTCTAATAAGCCCACCAGACTAGCACATCTCGCAACCATGCCTATCCCCTCTCCTAAACTCTATAAACTCACTTCCACAAGAGCCCGTGCACTATCGATAGCCGGGCCGACCCTCTGGAACAAAATGCCTGTTGAACTACGGCAAGAAGAATGCCTCAAATCTTTCAAGCGGAAGCTCAAGACCTGGCTCTTTGCAAAAGCATACACTTAATTTTTCACTATACCTCACCACTGTCCCCACTCTCCACACTCCTCCCCTGTTTCCCATTCTACTGCCCCTCTCTCCCCTCCCCTTTTCTCCGCCACCTTCTTTTCTTTCTCTCTGCCCCCCCTCTTTCCTCTCTCCTCCCTTCTCTTCCCCATCTTATCTCGTAGCCTGATTAAAATTAACCTCATAGTTTTCTTTCTTTTGTACATATGTATATAATTGCAAACTTTGTTTATAATTTTATTGCAAAACTTCCCATGTTATTGTTCCCCCCTCTCGTTAATGCCTTGTTATCATGTTTTTACTGTTCAATGTAAAGCGCCATGCCGTGCGTTTGTTTTTGCATTACAATGTGAACCGATATGATATCCTGGATGAATGTCGGTATATATATAAAAAAAATTTTTTTTAAATAAATAATTAATATAGTAGGAAGGAAATACAATTTAATTAAGGAAGGAAAGGCCTCAGCGGAATCTATAACACATCGGAATTTTTTTTTTTAGCAATTCTAAAGGAGAGAGTAAGGAAGATCACAGAAAAATTAATGAATCCTAAATTGTCTAACTTACTTCTTAGAATTTCCTAGCTTGTAGCAGATGGACTCAGGATCAATGGGAATAGTGTACTCCTGATAGCAGATGGGATACAGAGTCAGATTTCAAAGCTGACATCAGCCTACATATACCCATGCAAGAAGCTCAGCTCTTCAGTATTTCTCAATCTCCTACACACACTAGAATAGTATTAGCAATTTTAAACCAAAGAAGAAAGAAAACTTACCTCTAGAAGATGAGCCCCGCTTTCCTGCAGTGATACCTAAAGGTCCTTCCCCCAGTCGAGAATTCCTGAGGTGATTTCCGAGATCCCTCAGAGGCAAGCCTCGGTCTGATAGCCAGCTCCCGGCATGGACTTAGCCCCCAGGGTGGCTGAGAGGCAGCGGGTGCAGAAACGAGTACGGCGGTGAAGGTAACTCCTTCTCCCCCTGCAGCCGGAGACCGCCCAGCACGAGACCGGGAATCACCGAGACCAGGTAAGGTAGAAACCTCTCTTAAGTCTCCAGTCTCTGAGACTTGATTAGCCGCACAGATCATCCTTTCCGGCGTCTGTTAAATCGGGTTGAGCAGCCCTGTCTGGGCTAGACCCCGATCCGGTGCGAGGGTCCCTCCGGGGGGGGGGGGGGTCGCCATCTTCTCCGCATGGTCATCTGCGCCATTTCCCCCCCTTGACCGCCGTATTGCCTACTCAACTGAGCCGTGCACACAACTGACTTGTGCGCACAGCGGCGTGCACATCTGTGGTGTACAAGTAGTAGCCTGCGCGCACATCTTTACGCATTCTGCACGCGCATCTTCGGCGCACCCGGAGCACACAACTAAGCCTCCCGGCGCACACACCTACGCGCACAGAAGAGTTTTGAAGCTCCCCAAGAGCACAAACTATGGCACCGCCTGCCAAGAAGGCCAAGGGATAAGCCCTCTGCCCAGCCTGCCATCAGAGAGCTGCGCAACCTGAAGTGGCCTCCTCCCTATGCCAGCAGTGCGAAGAGGCTCAGGGGGAACATAAGCAAGGTCCCTCACAGCCAGTAGAGGGATCCGGATCTACTAATGATAGTACTCCTGACATCTGTATCTCTAACTCGGCACCTACAGAGGAAGGCACCGCCAGGGCCCCCACTATAGCACCGCCTGGAATCAACATGGACCCAGGGGCCTTTTCTTGGGTGGAATTCTTCAAAGGGCTGCAGATCTTTGTCTAAGCGCACTCAGTACTGGCTACAACTCTGTCCCAGCTCTCCCCAAGGTATGGGACTACCTCCAAGTCCTTGGTCTCTCATGACATCAACCTTGGAAGTCGTTCTATGGGCAAGGGCCCACATCCGCCCACTACAACGTGCCCTACTGTCACGATGGAACCAGATGTCCCAGAACTACTCCATTCACCTCCATCTACCAGCAGAGGTTCGGACCCAGCTACAATGGTGGCTACAGGAAGACTATTTGAGCAAGGGAGTAAAACTATCCCCGCCAATCTGGATCTTGCTCGCCATGGATGCGAGCCTGCGAGGGTGGGGAGCCCACTGTCAGGAACTGATGGCCCAGGGGCAATGGGACAAGGAAGAGGCGGGATGGAGCATAAACTGACTGGAAGTCCGTGCAGTCAGACTAGCCTGTCTACGATTCGGCCACAGATTCCGGGGCGAGTCTGTCAGTCATTTTGGACAACGCCACAACAATTACCTACATCAACCACCAGGGAGGAACCAGAAGCCAAAAGGTGTCCCTGGAGATAGACCCCCTCATGGCATGGGCGGGAATAAAACCTGCAAGGGATCTCAGCCTTCCACGTCGCGGGAAAAGACAACGTCTCTGTGGACTATCTTAGCAGAGAGAGCCTAGACCCAGGGGAATGGACGCTGTCGACCAAAGCCTTCCAGTTGATAGTAAACCACTGGGGAACCCCATCCACGGATCTACTGGCAACCTGGTCCAATTCCCAAGTTCTTCAACCGCAGACGAGAACCACAATCCCATGGAGTCGATGCCCTCGTCCAGACCTGGCCACAGGGAGACCTGCTATACGCCTTTCCCCCATAGCCACTACTGGGCAGGATCATCCGAAAGATAGAACACCACAGGGGACTAGTACTTCTAGTGGCTCTGGACTGGCCAAGAAGGCCATGGTACGCAGACATGCGAAGACTTCTTGCGGGGAATCCTCTGTGCCTACCTCCACACAAAGACCACCTCCGGCAAGGACCGATCCTTCACGAAGACCTGACTCTATTCTCTTATAGGTCTGGCCCTTGAGAGGACTCGCCTGAAGAAAAGTGGATACTCTAAGGCAGTGATTGACTCCTTGCTTCGAGCACGCAAGTTCTCCACATCATTAGCGTACATACGAATATGGAGAGTATTTTTGAAGCCTGGTGTGAGGACCGCGAGATCCCCCCGCAGACAGTCAAAATCCCCATGATCCTGGAATTTCTACAGGATGGCTTGAAGAAGGGGTTGTCTCTCAACTCCCTGAAGATTCAGGTGTCTGCGCTGGCCTGCTTCAAAGACAAAGTGGACGGCATTAGTCTATCAACCTATCCAGATGTTTCCCGCTTCCTGAGAGGGGTCAAACAAATCCAACCACCATTAGTGGCCGGTACTCCTATGGAATCTCAATCTAGTACTAGACTTTCTAGCGGGAACTTCCTTCAGACCAACACGCGGCTTGTCACTACGGCTCCTGACCTTGAAGACTGCATTCCTAGTGGCAATATGTTCAGCCCGTCACATCTCCGAGCTTCAAGCGCTATCCTGTCGGGAACCGCTCCTCAGGTTCACACCGGGAGCCATATAGCTACGCACTGTCCCCTCCTTCCTACCGAAAGTGGTTTCTCAATTACATCTAAACCAAACCATCTCGCTACCATCTCCAGACGAACATAAGGACTCTGAAGACTCACACCTTCTTCGTCACCTAAACATTGGCAGACTGCTAGTCCAATACCTGGAAAGATCGGAATCTGTGTGAAAGACGGACCACCTATTCGGCCTTCACAGCGTGAAGAAACAGGGGGAAGCAGCCTCACGGGCAACCATAGCCCGCTGGATCAAAGAAATAATCAAGGCGGCATACATAGAGGCAGGGAAGCCTCCTCCTCTGCAAGTCAAGGCCCATTCAACAAGGGTGAAAACACACTGTATAGGCAACAAACATATCTTTCCCAGCTCACTGATTTATATCAAAATAATAAATCACTTTTTTTAGTGAAAAAGTTTTTTTTATTTTATTAGATCAAACTTTCATGTATAAATATTATCCTATAAAGCTTCCAAATGGAATATATTATTTTCTCAACAGACCAATTAACATGTCTCAATTTTTCATTCATTCACACCAACATACCCCATACTGTTGTTGAGTGCACTGGCGGTCTCCAATTTGGAAATCAGTTGAACCAGTCCTAGTTAATCAAGTTAACCAAGTTAATCAAGTTATTAAAGCACACATATATCCGCAAATGCTTTTCGAGGAGAATACTGAAGAGCTGAGCTTCCTGCACGGGTATATGTAGGCTGATGTCAGCTTTGAAATTTGACTCCATCTCCTATCTGCTATCAGGTGTACACTATACCCATTGGTCCTGAGTCCATCTGTCTATACTAAGGAAAACAAAATTATCAGGTAAGTAATTTCTCCATTTTCCATTCTGCAATGGGACTATTAATTATCCTTAAAGCCATATTTCTCTCCTGAAGCTCCTTAATATATCCTGACAATTCTTGAATCTTATCACAATCAATATGTCTTTGAGAATAAGAGGAAACAGTTATAGAGAGATCATTAACTGAAGACAAAATATTATCTATTCTAGAAGTAAGAGTTCTGTAATCCTACTGTTGCTGTCCATAAAGTTTTAAAAGTGATCAAAGATGTTCTAATAGGAGAGACAGCAGAGATCTTTGTAGGGGTATTGGGAGTAGAATTTTTTACCAATTCCAGTAGTGCCTCAACAGCAGGTTCTTCTCCATCTATGGGTGTAGAGACATGCACACTTTGGACCATTATCTCAGCAACCAAAACACTTGTTGATCCATTCCTGGCTGAAGAACATGTCAAGCTGGTGGACTAAGAAATATAAAAGTCTCATTTTGGGCAGAGAGACCCTCCAAACCCCTCATGGGAGGGGAGGAGGAATAGCCTCGTGGTTAGAGCAGTGGACTATGAACCAGGAGACCAGGGTTCGAGTCCTGCTGTCGCTCCTTGTGACCTTGGGCAAGTCACTTTACCCTCCATTGCCTCAGGTACAAAAACTTAGATTGTAAGCCCTCTGGGGATAGAGAAATACCTACAGTACCTGAATGTAAACCGGTGTGATATCTCAATTGAGATCGAATGTCGGTATATAAAAATAATAAATAAATAAATAAATGTTTGATTCCTGAAGTGCCTGGTAACGTAAAGGAATCAATGGTAGATTGTATGAGAAGGGGAGAGGAAGCAGTCCCAGGTAGAAGGGACTGGTTCCCGTCTTTTCTCTTCGTTCCCATCAAGATGATAAAGAAATCAGAAGGTACCATCAAGCTAGGGTGAGATAACATAGTACACAATTTCATCTTTCTGAAACTTTCCTCACTCCAAATAAAGTCAAATCTTCACCAAGGTGTACTGTGCTGTTCGTACGTCTCACTATGCATGAAACACTGGCCCCTAAACCACCACCAACACCTCACCTCGAGCTATTAGCTGCCCATCCTATAGAGATATAAATACTTGACTACTATGAGGGCCTTATGGATAGGTTCTTGCTCTCTTTCTACTCCACTCCCTCTCTCTCCCCCTTCCCCTCTCCTTTCTCCTCCCAAGCCCAGAAATGGCCAAAATGCCATTCAAAAAATGTATTGCGAGTTGCATTATGGCCATTTCGGTCATATCGCACAGCTTAGAGCCAGGAAAAAAGGTGTAGTTATTTCTGGTGTTAAAACCTTGTGATAGCATGTTATGCTATCACATGGTGCGATATCGCCCCTCATTTTCATAAATTCCACCCAAACTCTTCCCTAATCCTACACCTTCCCAAAATTTGCATTCGCACCATGCGCTAATGCTATTATCGCATGTGTTAACACCATAACGCATTCTGATGAATGACCCTGTTAGGGTTCCTGAAATCTTGGCACCCTTGCCTTTGAATTGAATCTTCATCGCCATTCGGTGATCACTGGATGTCAGATAATGAACTACAACATCAGAGATACTGTCCCCTTTTGTAAGCACCAGGTCCGGTATCGCCCCTTCTGTGCGAGTTCCAGTACTAGTTGACAGAACAATTCTCCTTGCAGAAAATCCAGGATCTCTTTGCTTCTAGAAGACACCACAGTTGGGATGTCCCAATCAACATCCCAGCAAACTGAAATCCCCTAACAATAGCACCTCCCCTTTCTTGGCAATTTTGTGAATATTGTCTATTAAATCTCTGTCCATCTCCTCTCTCTGTAATGGCCTGTATATTACAGCAATATAATTAGATGTTCCATTACCTCTTTCCAAATTAACAAAATTGCCTCCTTACCTCGCAAGCTCTGCAATTCTGTTGCTTTAACATTGTTTATATATATATAATGCCACGCCTCCCTTTCTTTCCTATCTGGTCCTTCCTGAATAGATTGTAGCCCGCTATCACTATCCCAGTCATGGTTTTCTGTGTACCAAGTCTGTGTCAGCCATAACATCTAAATTGGCTTCTTCAATGACTGCCTCTATATCTGGGAATTTATTTCTCATACTATGAGCATTAGTGTACATAGTTTCTAGATATAGCCTGTTTTTGTAATTTCCGTGCAAGTATTTGTTTTATTTTTATCATAGGGTTTTGTTCACCCATCCCTGATTCTGGTTTAAAGCCCTCCTCAGTAGGTTTGCTAGTCTGTGTTGGAAGTTACTGTGCCCCTTCTTCAAAAGGTGGACCCCATCTGTACTCGGCAGTCCTGGAAAAATCGTCCCTTGGTCCAGAAGCCACAACACTCTCATCGACACCTTCTACATAGCCATTCATTAATCTCCAGAATGTGAGCTTCCTACCTGGACCTTTCTCCTCCAAGCTTTAGCATGCTACCTCCATAACTTAACTCAAGTCTAAACAGCCCAGACTGACACAGGGTCTGAATTGTCCAAGGATAAGCTGGATGGAACTTTTATGTCAAACATTACAGGAACTTTGACCAAGCCTCATTGAGCTTTCCCACGGCATGCAATGTACCACAGAACCACACAGAATGCCTTCAGTCGTTTCTTTTTCCGTGGAGCTCGGTGATCACAATTAAAGCTTCAGTATTTTTTTTATTTGTGGGGTTTTGGGCATTGTTTCAAATTTTTAGTTTCTCATGGAGTTCTTTTCTCTGCACTGTTCAACATGAGGTCCTGTGGTCTTCCTGATAGAATCCCTAGGTTGTTTTTTTCAGCGTTTTTGCAAGTTTTCTTTTGCATTCGTTCCCTTCGGGCAGTGGTGCCATCGGTACCCACTAGCCATCAAGTTCGCTTTTGCATCCCTTTTGTTTTGTAATGCCATGTCTTCAGGTTTCCAGTAGTGCCCCTCAATGCAAGAGGACTGTGTTTCATAGATCCCCATGATAGATGTGCCCTCTGCTTGGGGGCATCGATTGATTTCAGGGGTTGCAGCAAGTATGCAGAAATGATCCTTAAAGGATGCCAGTCCTGCTTGGATTTGATGGAATGTCTGTTCAGGTACTGAAAACCAATCCATTGACATTGGAAGAATAGAAATTGACAGACCACATGCCTGCACCGATGGAAGTGGAGTCATCAACATCGGGGGGGGGGGGGGGATTGGCTCCATTGATGTTGGTACAAATAGAAAACCTGGAGACAGGCCATCTCCCAGCTCCTCACAGTCGAAGAAGGCACAGAGAGGGGACCTGTCCGTTCTTGAGCCACTGTTAGACCCTTTCCATACGCTCATCAAAGCTGCACCGGTGTCTGTGCCTGCTCCATCACCAAGTCCTGGAGGATTGTCAGTCGGCAGCCAGCCTGTTGGTAATCCTTGACTCCTTGGGAGAAGAAGCCTCCACCCCTAAAGAGGTGGGGTCCCAGGACCACCGGCTTGTACCGGTCACTGACCTGACTGGGGACAGAATGCCCAGAGATCCCAACTCTGCTATCCGCAGTAGGTCAGATTTCTCTTACTCCTGGGGGTGTGGGTTCTCTGATGATGGTTCAAATGGATCGATGGGTCTTTCCTCTGATCCTGCCTCCACCAGGCAGAAGAAAGTCTGTCAGAGGACCTCTTCTTCACAGGGTTTGTGCGGTTGACTGTGGAAGCCATCCCATTTACCTTTCAAACAGAGAAGGAATCCAGGCACAAAATAATGGATATTTTCCAGTACATGGAGCCTCCCAAGGAGATTGTGGCAGTCCCAGTGCATGAGATCCTACAGGAGGTGCTGTTAAGGATGTGGGAGAACTCCTCAAACAAAAACAATTAGTCAGACATGGTGTATTTTAACCAGAAGGCTCCCAGATTTGACAAGTGCCAACTACCGCACCAGTTGTGGTAGTCAAATCCACTGTCAAGAAGACTAGGCACTCTAGGTCCTGATCCTAGGGCCATGGATACTCTTGGGAGAAGTGTTCCAGGACATCATTCTCATTGTCCACTTAGCGGCCTACCAGCTCTTCTGGGCCAATACATGTGGGACATCCTGAAGCAGGAGCAAGAGGTGGCCAAGCAGCTTCCTCAGAAGCACCACAATGCCTTCCAGACACCACTGGCCAAGAGTCTAGAGTGTGAAAAAGATTAGGACCTTACAATGTTTCTGCCATCTTGAAAACATTGTAAGATGAATGGTTGCATAGACTCACCTGGTTTGCACCCCTCTGATCTCCATCCAGAGGTACACTAATGACATTGTGTACTAGAGAGAATTTTTTTCGGAGATTGAGTCAAGGATGCAGTGGCAGAGATCCAAGATCACAGTGTGATCCTCCAACTTTCCATGGCCACTTCAGACCTGGTCGTCTCTTCTAGGAGGTATCCAAGGTTGGGGTAGAAGAAGCACTTATTCCTCTCAAGGAAGCAATATCTTCCATGGCCTTGGTCCCATGCACAGCAAAACCCTTGCAGCCATCTCAGGCACAGCAGAGTGCCCCTAAGCCCCAGACAGTTTCCCTTTCAGCACCTGGGATGGGATTTTGACTGGACTGCGAAGAGCATAGCCAAGACCTATCTGTACCCATGCTGCAGGACCTTCTGGTGGGGGGCAGGCTATGATTCTTCATAAATTGATGGTCCAGTATAAATTCAGACACATGGGTCCTGGGTATTGTCCACAGAGGGTACAAATTAAACTTATTGGATGTCTCATCAAATTGCCCTCCAAACTTGCCTTGGGGTCGAGCAGTGCATCAGGCATTGCTGATCATGGAATTCTCCTCTCTTAATGGCCAGAGCAGTTGATCCTGTTCCACCAGTGCAGAGAGGGCAGAGATTCTACTCCCTGATTTCAAAGAAAACAGGGGGACTGTGTCTCATCCTAAACCACAGAGCCTTAAACTCATCACAAAAGGAAAAGTTCAAGATGGTTTCCTTAGGCACCTTGATCCTTTTCTGCAAAAAGGGGACTGGCTATGTTCTCTCAATCTTAAGGATGTCTACACTGACATCGGAATATTCCCTAGTCACAGAAAATATCTGATTCGTATTAGGAAACTGGCATCTCCAGTATCGTGTTCTGCTGTTTGGTCTTGTGTCTGCACAGTGTGTTTTCAAAAAATGCCTGTCTGTGGTAGTGCTTCACCTGCGCAGGTGTGGGGGGTGTGAATGTTTCCCTATCTGTACAATTGACCGATCTAGAGTATATCAGGGGCAGAAGCAGACGAGTCAATGTGCTTGACCATCTGGGTGTTGGAGTTATGAGGGTTTGTCATCAACTACCCTAATTTTCATCTCTGCCTGTCACATCGATTGGAATTTATAGGCGTTCTGCAAGACACTAATCAAATACTTGGAATAGAATCCCTGCTCTCTCTGCCTTGGTGGAACAGGCTTGACCGTTCTGGCCATTAAGGAGGAGGAGAGCTCCGTGAGCAGCAATTCTTGAAGCACTGTTCAACCCCAAGACAAGTTGGGAAGACGATTTTGTGGAACATTCAATAGGTTTAATTTCCTCCCACAACAATGAGCCACCACCCTGGTGGCCATAGCATAAGAGGTCCAAATGAGTCAACAGACATCAGCTTGTTGAGGTTGTTGGTCCACATGGCTACAGCAGTACATATTACTCCCATGGCATGTCTGTACATGAGAAGAGCCCAATGGACTTTGAGGTCACAGTGGATAAACACCACTCAAGACCTATGGGACTGCATCTGCATAACTTCACTACTACAAGACTCCTTGTCCTGGTGGTGGGACAATTCCCATCTGGTTTGGGGAGTTTTTCTAAATTCCCCAGGTTCAAATTGTCCTTACAATGGATGCATACAACCTGCCTGGGGAACTCATGCTGATGGGCTCTGCCCCCAGAGTTCTTGGTCCACCCGTGAACCACGTTGTCAGATAAACATCCTGGAGCTCTGGGCAATTCAGTACACTGTATGGCTTTCAGAAATATGCTGTTCAGCAAGGTTGTTCTGGTCCAGACGGACAACCAAGTGGTGATGTATTACATCAACAAACAGAGAGGTATGAGCTCTTACCTTTGTTGGAACAAGTCCATCCAGCTGTGGGTCTGGTCCATCTCTGGAAGGATGATGCTCCAGGCCACCTATCTGAACAACATGAAGACTGAGTTGGTACTTAAGACCCCACAAATGATCCCTGGACCAAGCAGCAGCAAATTGGATCTTCTGGGGCACCCTGAGGTGGATCTGTTCATGGCTCCTTGGAACAGAAAGGACCCTTTCTGTTTCACGCACTGGGCATGCAGAAGACTAGCCTTGGATGAAGTTGCCTTTTATTGGAGCCAGGGACTTCCATATGCATATTCTTCAGTATCATTGGTGGTGAAGACTTTGTTGAAGCTCAGCAGGACAAGGGGTCTATGATACTCATATCGCCTGATTGACCAAGATAGTTTTCTGGTAATTAATTGCAGAATACAAGGACCTGTAAATAAAACTGGTTTCCACTTCTGTGAGAGATGTCCATTTGGGAACTTCTTCAGACTGGAGGTTTCCCTAGATATCGTAACTCAGGCTCAAGGCAGGTTACGCCATCCCAACCACTGGTCTATTGCGCTCACTGTTTGAATGTTGAAAGGCTGATTCTGCAATCACTTGACCTCTGAGGATGTATTGCAGCCTTTTGGCTTCCAGAAAGCCATTCACTAGGAAGTCCTATTGGCTGAAATTGAGAAGGTTTGCTGTGTGGTATGAGCACCAGGTCCCTACATCCTTTTTCCTGTTCCAAACAAGAACTGCTTGACTACCTTCTTCATCTCTCTGAAATTGGTCTTAAGATAAACTCGGTCAAGGTACCCCTTCCTTTAGTAGGTGCATATTCATCACCATGTAGGAGATAAGCCCATCTCTGTACAGCCTTTAGTTGTACATTTCATGCAGGGTCTGCTTTGAAGCTGCCCATCAGACCACCTTCTGTGTTATGGGATCTCAACATGGTTTTGTCCCAGCTGATGAGAGCACTTTTCGAGCTGCTGTGCTCCTGTAACCTGATATCCCTGATCCGGAGAGTCATATTTTTACTTGCAGTTACTTGAGTGTGCAGGGTCAGTGAGCTTCAAGCCTTAGTATCTTATCTACCTTATACTGACTATTATGAAAGGGTGGTCTTGCATTTGCACCCTAAGTTCCTGCCTAAGATGGTGTCAGACTTCCATCTTAACCACTCAATTGTCCTTCCAACATTTTTCCACAGGCCGCATGTGCACCAAGGTGAATAAGTCCTGCACAGTTTGGAATGCAAGCGAGGCTTGGCTTTCTATCTATAGCGGACTGATGCCCATAGAAACTCCAGTTAGCTTTTTGTTTCCTTTGATCAGAGCAAGTTGGGGATCATCATTGCCAAACAGATGCTCTCCGATTGACTAGCAGATTGTTTATCCTGTTATGCTTGTTTGGGCTTGACTCTTGTGGCCATGTCAGGACTTTCTTTATTCAAGCCGTTGCAGAGTCAATGGCTCACTTGTGATTAGTCCCTATGGAGGAGATCTGCAAGGCTGTGACATGGCGTTCTCTCCATTCAATCACATCACATTACTGTTTGGACAGGGATGGCCAATGTGACAGCAAGTTTGGCGAGCCTGTCCTCCGGTACTTGTTTGAAGTATAGAACCCAACTCTGACCCTGCCTATGGCCTGTTGTTTTTTTGTTACATGCTGCCCCCATAGGTTAAGAATAAAATATAAAAAATGTGTTGCCAACAAAAACTGGTTGTGCCTGTTAGCACTGGTTTTGTTTATTCCATTGTTTTGGGGAGGGGGCTGCCTGTAGCTAGGGATTACCCATGTGTGAGAACTGCCGTCCTGCTTGTCCTCTGAGAAGGCAATTGCTTACCTCTAACAGGTGTTCTCCGAGGAAAGTAGAAAATCAGTCCTCAAAATACCCACCCACCTCCCCATGGATTGGGTTATTTTTCTTGCTGGATTATCAGACTGAAGGAACCCTCACAAGAGCATGTAGTGAGACTTAGTTGAAGTTCTAGAAACTTGACATAAGTTTTCCAAGCATTGTCTCCATCACATGTCACCCATATGTGAAGAATGACATGCTGTTCTCTGAGAATACCTGTTACAGGTAAACAACTCTGATTTCCTGGCGTGTAGCCAGATGGACTCAGAACGAATGGGTATAGTATCCGCGTGCTAGCAGTTGGAGACGGATCTGACGTCAGCACGGGTGTATATATACCCCCACAGGAAGCATAGCAACTTGGTAATTTCCGTCTCCAAAGCAGTTTGGAGAGCCTGCACGCTCGCTGAGCGTGTTTTCCAAATCTACTTTCTACTTTCTTTCAACTACAACTTCTACAACATCGAGCCCCGCACTCCTGAGGTGATACCCTAAGGTCCCTCCCCCGGTAGAGTTTCCCGGGGTGATTTCCGTGATCCCCCGGAGGTCTAAGTCCTCGGTCCGGTGGCCGAATCGCGGCAGGGACATAGCCCCCGGGCGAGGTTCAGGTGAGGCATACGAGGTGCCTCGGTCCGGGCGTGGACGAGGCAGCGGGTGCATATCCTCAAACGCGGCGGTGAAGGTACTTGCCCTCTCCCACCGCAGCCGGAGACCGCCCGGGTTCCAGCCGGGAAGCGCCGAGGATCAGGTAAGGTGTACATCTCTTATTTCTGGTCTCCGAGGAACAGAGGATCGGTGGCGTGGCACGCTGTGGAAGGCGCCATTTTGTGGGCCTTGTTCAGGTATTGAGCGCCCGTAATAGGCGCGGCTCTATTTCTCCTTGTGCGTATATTGCCTTATTGCTAAGAGCATATTGAATGCCACTGAGTGTGTATTGCTAACTGCCTATTGCTGAGAGCATATTGAAAGCCATTGAGCGTGTATTGCTAAAGGCATATTGCTGAGAGCCTATTGAAGGCCATTGAGCGTGTATTGCTAAACGCTTATTGCTGAGAGCCTATTGAATACCATTGAGCGTGTATTGCTAACCGCTTATTGCTGAGAGCCTATTGAATACCATTGAGCGGGTATTGCTAACCGCTTATTGCTGAGAGCTTATTGAAGGCCATTGAACGTGTATTGCTAACTGCATATTGCTGAGACCATATTGCATACAATTGAGCTGCTTTCATGGCCGCCTATTGCTGAGAACATATTGCATATTATTATGGTTAAGCGCCTGTTGTATTAAGCGCATATTGCTGCCGCATATTATTATTATTGTGTGCCTGTTGTATTAAGCGCATATTGCTGCCGCATATTATTATTATTGTGCGCCTGTTCTATTAAGCATATATTATTGCTGCTTCTCATTCAGCGCATACTTTTCCATGGAACAGAACGCCTCAGCGTCTTCAGCGGCGGCGCCGCCTGCCTGAGGCATTAAAGCCCTTGGCCTCTGCTCTGCATGCCAGCTTAGAGCCACGCACAGTGAAGAGCCAGACTCCCTATGTGCCCAATGTGAGGAGGCCGTGGGACCCTCGGGCCATGACCAGTCTCAGCCACGATTTGCTGACAGTTCCCCAGGGGCTACCCCGGATTTAGCGGGCAGTCTCGACCAATCGGGAATCCCGGGGGATCTGGTACCCCGGCGATTAGAGGCTGCTTCCATTTCCTGGGTGGATCTCTTTAAAGGGATTCATGCCTTTGTACAGATGCAAACGGCTTCCCGTCCAGGCCCTGCGGTTCCTGCTGTTCCTGCGGTGGCTGCGACTGCGGCGGCAGCTTCTGCAGATCCTGTTTCTGGACCCTCACGCCCTTATCGTGAGCGGGTCCTCCCGCCACTGGACAGTCCAGATCAGTCAGACGAGGAGGTTTCACCGGATGAGTCCGAACTCCCGGACGAGGGGGAACTCCCCACAGGGATTGAGCCATATAGAACCATGAGGCGGTTCTTCCCTAAGGAGGATCTCTCCGACCTGGTGTCTCAGTGTCTGGCGGAGTTGGATATTACAAGTCCCAGCGCTACGGTTCCCTCTGCGCAGAACCCCCTGCTGGAAGGTCTTCGTCCTACAGCCCGCCATTTTCCATTCTTGCAAGCAGCACAACAACTGATAGATTTAGAATGGGCAGCACCAGCGGTTTCCTTCAAAGGGGGCCGGGCCCTGACGGGCATGTACCCATTGTCACCGGCTATACAGGACCTGCTGGCGTGCCCTCAGGTGGACGCCTTGATTAGCGCTGTGGTCAAGCGCACTACCATTCCAGTTGAGGGGGGGACGGCCCTCAAGGAGCCTCATGACCGGCGACTGGACGCCATTCTGAAGCAGACCTTTGAGGTGGCAGCTCTATCATTGCGGATTGCGACCTGCTGCACAGTGGTGACGCGTGCCTGTTTGTCACAGGTTAGGAACAACGCTCCAGCAGCGGACATGAAGTCAGCTCTTTCGTTCCTCACGGATGCTGCATCAGACCTAGTCCGGACAACAGCTAAGGGGATCTTATCCTCCGTAGCCGCCAGGAGGCAGCTCTGGATCCGGAGATGGTCGGCTGATGCGCCTTCTAAGACACGCCTCACCAGATTGCCCTTTAAGGGCTCTTTCCTATTTGGGAGCGACCTTGATAAACTGGCCAGTACATGGGGTGCCTCTCCAGTGCCTAGACTGCCGGAAGATCGGTTCAGAAGGGGCCAGCGCACCTTTCCAAGGCCCTCCAGGGGCAGGAGTTCAAGGCGCTTTGTTCCTTACAGCAGTCGCTACCAGGCACCACGTCCTCAGGCCAGGAATCAGTCTTTTCGGACCAAGCAGCGCAAGAGGGGAGCAGGCCCGGGCTCAGGTCCCGGCCGTGCCTCCCAATGAGAATCCGCCGATTCATCTGGGGGACGGAGCCATAGGGGGCAGGTTAACCCTCTTCTACCCCAGATGGGTCGAGATCACGTCGGACCAGTGGGTCCTCGCCATTATCCGAGAGGGATATTATCTGGACTTTCATCATCTCCCTCCGGACAAGTTTGTGGAATCTTCATGTCCCATACACAAGAAGGCAGCATTGGAAGCTACCTTGGCGAGGCTCCTGTCCTTGAACGCTATCATCCCAGTACCTGCCTGGGAAGTGAATTCTGGACACTATTCCATTTATTTCATGGTACCCAAGAAAGGGGGCACCTTTCGGCCTGTACTGGACCTCAAGTCCGTCAATCGATACTTACGGGTCCCGAGGTTTCGCATGGAAACTCTGCGCTCCGTCAAGACCGCAGTACAGCCAGGAGAATTCCTCACGGCATTAGACTTGTCTGAAGCCTACCAGCATATCCGGATCATCAGCGCTACCTACGCTTCAAGGTTTTGGGTCACCACTTCCAATTCCGGGCTCTGCCCTTCGGATTGGCCACGTCACCGCGGACCTTCACCAAGGTGGTTGTCGTGGTAGCAGCGGCCCTCAGGCGGGAAGGAATTCTGGTCCATCCCTACCTAGACGATTGGCTGATCAGGGCGAAATCACGAGAGGAGAGTCGTCGGACAACCGACAGAGTGATCGCCCTTCTGGAAAGCTTGGGCTGGGTAATCAACCTCAGCAAGAGTTGCCTACAGCCTTCCCAGTCTCTGGAATACCTGGGAGTACAGTTCGACACCCAGGCAGACACAGCCAGTCTCACTACCAAGAGAAGGTTAAAACTCCAGATGCGTATCCAGTACTTGATGGGAGCCAGTTGGCCCATAGCTTGGGATTATCTGCAGGTTCTTGGTCTCATGGCATCCACCCTGGAAGTGGTACCTTGGGCAAGAGCCCATATGAGACCTCTACAACACTCCCTGCTCTCTCATTGGAGCCCTCGTCTATGGAACTATTCCACGCACCTACCTCTGCCTGCCAGAGTCCGGACACAGTTACGGTGGTGGCTGCGGTCCGACCACATAAGCAAGGGGTCGAGGATGTCCTCCCCCACGTGGACTCTGCTCACCACAGATGCCAGCCTGAGCGGATGGGGAGCACACTGCGAAGGACTCACCGCACAAGGGCGGTGGCGCGGAGAAGAGTCAGCGTGGAACATCAACCGTCTAGAGGCTTGGGCAGTCTGATTGGCATGCCTTCGATTTGCTCACAGACTGAAGAACAGAGCAGTCCGAGTAATGTCCGACAACGCCACCACGGTGGCATACATCAACCGTCAGGGCGGAACCAGAAGCCGACAAGTATCTCTGGAGATCGCCCCACTGATGGTTTGGGCAGAGGCGAATCTTCAGGACATCTCCGCCGTCCACATTGCTGGGAAGGACAACACCACGGCAGACTTCCTCAGCAGAGAACGTCTAAATCCGGGAGAGTGGCAGCTGTCACCCACAGCCTTCCAGATGATTGTGGATCACTGGGGGATTCCGGACATGGATTTACTGGCGGACAAGTCCAATGCTCAAGTACCCAGATACTTCAGCCGGAGGCGCGATCCATTCTCCCACTGAATCGATGCCCTGGTTCAGCCGTGGCCTCCAGGGACTCTGCTATACGCCTTTCCTCCGTGGCCTCTGCTGGGCGCCATCATCCACAAGATTCAGAAACACCGGGGCCTAGTTCTTCTAGTGGCACCAGACTGGCCAAGAAGACCCTGGTACGCGGACATGAGAAGACTACTGGCAGTTGAGCCCCTTCCCCTGCCTCCTCTCCGGGACCTTCTACGTCAAGGTCCCATCTTCCACGAGGATCCAGCTCAATTCTCTCTTACGGTCTGGCCATTGAGAGGGCTAGACTGAAGAAAAGAGGTTACTCGGAGCCCGTGATAGCTACACTTCTCCGAGCTCGCAAGTTTTCCACATCCCTCACCTATGTAAGGATCTGGAGAGTATTTGAAGCATGGTGCGACACTCATGGCACCAATCCACATGCGACCACGATCCCTATTGTGTTGGATTTCCTGCAAGATGGACTTCAGAAGGGTCTCTCCCTCAGCTCCATCAAGGTTCAGGTGACTGCGCTGTCTTGCTATGGCCCCAGGAGGGATTGGCAAGACCATCGCCAAGCACCCAGATGTTTCTCGCTTCCTGCAAGGAGTCAAGCATATTCGTCCGCCACTGAAGTGGCCTGTGCCCTTATGGAACCTCAACCTTGTTTTGGATTTCCTCGCGGGATCCACCTTCAGACCCCTTCGGGGCCTGTCTCTCCGTTCTCTAACCTTGAAGATGGTGTTCTTATTGGCGGTGTGTTCCGCACGCCGCGTCTCAGAGCTACAAGCACTGTCCTGCCGTGATCCCTTTCTAAGAATCACTCCAGAGGTTATCCATCTTCGCACGGTTCCCTCCTTTTTACCTAAAGTGGTTTCACAGTTTCACCTTAATCAGACTATATCCTTGCCTACCACGGCAGGTTTGAAGAAATCTGAAGAAGGACGTTTGCTACGCCATCTCGACATAGGCAGACTGCTGCCTAGATATCTGGAAGTGACACAAGAACTACGAAAGACAGACCATCTGTTCGTCCTGCACAGCGGGAAGAAGCAAGGTGAAGCGGCCTCTCGGCCCACCATCGCCCGCTGGATTAAAGAAGTTATCAGAGCAGCTTACATGGAGGCCGGGAAGTCTCCGCCTCTACAGGTCAAGGCTCATTCTACCAGAGCACAAGCGGCATCCTGGGCGGAATCCAGGATGCTGTCGCCTGCAGAAATCTGTAAAGCGGCGACGTGGTCCTCCCTCCATACCTTCTCCAGGTTCTACCGTCTGGATGTCCAGGCTAGGGAGAACTCAGCATTTGCGAGGGCGGTACTACATGGTCCTCAGGCAGCCTCCCGCCCAGGCTGGGAGTAAAGCTTTTGTACATCCCATTCGTTCTGAGTCCATCTGGCTACACGCCAGGAAATGTTGAGATTACTTACCTGATAATCTCCTTTTCCTTAGTGTAGACAGATGGACTCAGCATCCTGCCCAGCTGCCTGTGTGCATGGGTTTCACCGATTCAAGGTAAGCCATGTCATATGTTCCATAAGAGCGTACACTCTACCAGGTGTCAATGCCTTCCAGTTGGGAATGCTGGCGGTCTCCAGCTATTGTCAATCGGTCAGGGGAATCCTGTTTCACTTTTCACTGAGCGTCAGTACACACATCCATAACAGCTTTTGCAAGGAAGATTACTAAGTTGCTACGCTTCCTGTGGGGGTATATATACACCCGTGCTGACATCAGATCCGTCTCCAACTGCTAGCATGCGGATACTATACCCATTCGTTCTGAGTCCATCTGTCTACACTAAGGAAAAGGAGATTATCAGGTAAGTAATCTCAACATTTCTGATCCTTTGCTATGCAGAATTCAGCTCTATAACCTGAGCCACAGAGCAGGACCTAGGAAAGATATTTGAAAAACCTTTTTGGCTATGTCTCTAGGAGGTGCACCATAGGGAGCACTCCCATCCATATCTCAGCCTGGGGAGCAGGAAACTCATAGGGTATGAGATCCATGTTTTCTTCTAATAGTTGAATAGTGTATGCTTTGGCTAGAGAACCAATAGTATACATGCACTTGGGATTGATATTGCTGTACTAGATTCTTGCCCATCAGACTATAAACTGCTAATTGTGGTGTACACCAATACATCTAAAACATTGTAAGTCTTTATTATGGAGTATAAAGATGTTATATCGATTTATCACTTTTATTCCTGAATGCAGTAGTTAACGTAGGAGTTTTGACATCTTTAATCCAAACTAATCAGGCTGACTGAAGAGAATAGAGCAGCAAAATATATCTAATAATACAAATGCAGGTGATATTTTTTTCCATGCTTATTTCAAAATTATACCTACATACTTTAAGATGAGGATTATTTAATGAAAAAGCAGTGGCGCAGTGCTTATTCGTTGTTTCTCCAATAAGTCCACAGGTCATTTAAGGGCGCATGGTATTTGCAGACATGAAAATGCTTTCTTTGTATTGCGATATCTCCTTTCATTTTCTAATCATATTCTTCATCTTAAAGGTTGTAGAAAACAGCAGAACAAAACACCTGATTATAGAGTCACCTATACCAAGATCTGGTCTTGAGATAGAGAATCCTTGGACTATCAGTGGAGGGAAAGTTGATTTTCATAGGCCAATTTATCCTTTGGAGGACTATGATGAAATGGAAGAGTCTTCTTCAGGTGTACAAGATAACAGCCCAAAGAGATTGGAAGTCAGCAAAGAGACTAGTGACATTTCTGTAAGGTCAGACCAAACTACCCTGGAGTTTCATGATGCACAGACTCCAGAAGACTTGGGGGACGATGTTGTTTTTATAGCCAGCAAGCCAACCATTTCAACTTCTCAAGAGCCTGTTACAGTCCAAGAACAGCATGAGGATAATGATGGTGAAAAGATTGCTGAAAGTGAACTTCATTTTCAGCAGCAAAATACTGCAGAGCACCAGGAAAGCAAGGGTATGTTTTATTTTGACCAATTTCTGATTATTTATAATATACAACTCTTGCATTTTGCTGCAGACAAATGTTTGTCACTCAATTACTGTTAATTATAAAGCCAGAATTGGCTTGAAAAATTTTGTTTTCCTTTGTCAATTTGTCAGCCATAAAATGTATTTGCAAAATTGATGGTGCCTTGCAAGCATTATTGTAGTTTGACTTGCACTAATGGTAAAATCTGCCAGTAAATCGTCAACAGTCTTTCAATTGAGATCCTCACCAAATGAGTACCATATATTTCACACATACAAGTTCACCCGGTGCTTATTTTTATATAGGTGATTTTCTATGTATCCGCTCAATAATTTCTTTTAACAATAATCTTTTGTTTTCATACTTCAAACAATTATATAGGAAAAACGGGTGGTAGTTTCATATGTTATAAGCAACCATCCAGGTGCCAATGTTTTCTTATGTAATCATTAACAACCTCCCGCCTCCAATTTTTATTTGAATTTATGTTATTAAAATATGTTGAGCTGGATCACAGAAGATCAACCCCGTTTTTTTCATGTTCATTTTTATTTTTTATTCATATTGTTTTAATAAAATCTTCTTTTTGTGACTAGCACTTTTCTATAAATATTTCTATAAATTTTCTTTCTTTTTTTTTTTTTCAGCCGTCAAAGGAAGAATCACGATTACTTAACTTTAATGAATGTCTTTTGTACTCCCTTAGGGAGTACAAAAGACATTCATTCTTTGACGGCTGAAAAAGAAAATTTATAGAAATATTTATAGAAAGTGCTAGTCACAAAAAGAAGATTTTATTAAAACAATATGAATAAAAAATAAAAATGAACATGAAAAATACGGGGTTGATCTTCTGTGATCCAGCTCAACATATTTTAATAACATAAATTCAAATAAAAATTGGAGGCGGGTGGTTGTTAATGATTACATAAGAAAACATTGGCACCTGGATGGTTGCTTATAACATATGAAACTACCACCCATTTTTCCTATATAATTGTTTGAAGTATGAAAACAAAAGATTATTGTTAAAAGAAATTATTGAGCGGATACATAGAAAATCACCTATATAAACATAAGCACCGGGTGAACTTGTATGTGTGAAGTAAATCAATTCAGTCAATGTATACATAGATATTTGTCATTTGCATTTTATGACCTCTGTGACTGATACACCATGATTCTCTGGAGTGCAAAATCTACATTGGGCATTTAGACTTTGTTCCTGGTGTATAGAGTTTTGTAACGTGTTATGAATTTGTTAAATTATAAATCAGTATTTGTTACCACATACTCTTGCTTCATAGGATTAGGAGCGGGAGAAATCAAATATCCATCTGGTCCCGAAGATGAGCTCCCTGTATTTCAACCCTTAAGCACTGTTGAGGACACTGGTCTTGCTGCATGTCTGTTGCTAGTCAGTAAAAGGTAAATCTTTGAAAATCATGCAAACTTTATATTGGAAATAGAAAACAATCTGTCTCTATAATAGTTTTGCTTGTTTAGGGAGGGTTTTTGTTGCATTTGGGAGAAAGGTAATTTGGATTTTCATCATTTTTCCCCCATGTTGGCCTCTGCTGCTCCCCTCTCCCTAGATGGCATGCTTGGATGGCTCCAGGTGATCTTCATCAGTCCAAGGGGCACCCTCAGCACTGCTCATTGGCTTGCAGGGGCTACCACAGTAGCAGCAATTGTGGTCCTCTTTCCCTAACTGGACTTCAGCCATGGAGCTAGTCCTTTGTTTAGCCTGACTGTCTCATAATGAATAAACTTTGCAATCCCAAATATTTCCTATCTTTTGGTTTTTATAAATATTTTACACTTTTGAAAGAACATGGGATCAAGGGTGGCTAAAGATAATCTGCTGCCCGAGGTGAGGGATAAGGTGGTGCCCCCCACCCACCTCTCCAGGTGCAACATAAGTCAAATTACTGAAGGGTCCGGGAGAGGGGCCCCCCCTGGAATCTACCCTTTCAGTGATTAGAAATGCTGGGGAAGGGGGGAAAGCAGGGGTCAGGGTTCCCAGAGGAGTGGCAGATAGTGTCAATGATAAAATTTCTAGGGAACTGGTAAACCTACCACACTCCCAGGAACCTTACCAGCTGCCACTCTCTCACCGCGGGTTCAAGGGTATTAAGTGCCCCAGGCGAACCTTACAAACTTGTACCACCAACCCTTCTCCCACGCACAATTAAAAATTATGAATTTGAAAATAAATGTTTTATTAACCACTTCCCCAACCCAGAAAAGATTTAACATCAAAAAGGGTATTCAAAGTACAGTTTTCTGAGATAAAAATGTAACTTATATGTATATTTATATTCACTGATGTGGTGCCAACCAGAAAAATATACTTGGAAACCCATATGGTAGCAGGCCTACTTATGGACCTTTTTTGTAACTGTCCTTTTGAGTTTCTTCTTTTGTTGCTAAGATGGCCTCACTGAAGATGCACTGGGGATGGGGGCCGCATCACTGAAGCTGCGCCACTGGGGTGGAGAGGCGCATTGGTGAAGCTGCGCCACCAGGGGGCGAGGGCCGCGTCGGTGAAGCTGCACTGCTGCGGATTGAAACTGTGCCACCAGCCCACTAAGGATTCTTTCTTCTGCCCACGGGGCGGGGGGAGGGAAACCCATTGGGAAGCTCACTGAAGCTGCGCCACTGGTTTTGGCCGTAAGACAGCTGTGGCAGGGGCTATTTTTTGCCACTTCAAAATTTTGCTGCCTGAGGTGGCAACCTCACCCTGTCTCATGATAGAACCACCCCTGGATAAACCTTTTGTAATTGACCCTCAGTCAAGTAGAAACTAGGGATTAATGCAAATGGAGAGGTGTAAACAATCCTGAAGGAGGATATGCCACCCGACTCATTGAGGAAGACAAAAATGGCTGTGCTATCCAGTCTTGGCTCTACAGAGGCACTGCAAGTTCATGAAGGAGAGAGCTTAGTGACGATGTCATAAGCATGCCACAGCATAGAGACACATCTTTCTGCAGCCCCAGGAAATGAGCCACTTCCATTACGGCAGACGGTGTATGGAAGGCGCTGCTATAATATTCCACAGCCAGGAAGGGCTGCCATTCTCAGGACCCAGCCCAGGAGGAGTTCCTTTGGCTATTAGTTCCCCACCTGGAAAGAGAGATTGCAGCTATTGCCTGCCAGGGAGAAAAGAATTGGTGAGGTAGGGAAGAGGAATGGGCAGAGAGGCTAGAGAGGTGGAGGGATGAGAGGGATGGGGTGGAGGAGGAGCATTGCGGAGAGAGGCAAAAAATATAAAAAAAAAAAAAAAGTTAACCATGCAAAATAATAGGTAAACTAAACTAAGAAAAAAACAAAACTAAAGAGAAAAATAAACATTTATTGAAAATGGATAAAAAGGAAAAGTATTGGGCATGATGGAATAGTTTTGCCCAGCTTCTAAAGATTTTGGTTTGGCTGGTATCTAAGTTATTTGAAAAAATGTTCCACTACTTACCTATTTTCCTGTGGTGTTTGGCCTGTCTCTGGGTATGGTGTATCTTTCTGTGGGTACGGGTCTGTCTGGGTGTCGAGTGTATGTGTCTCTTTGTCTGGATTCTTGTGTCTGCCTGGTGGTCTGTGTGTGTGATGTCCTTGTTCTCTTGCTGGGAGTGTGGGTCTGCCTGTGTTTGCTTTGGTGTGGAGTATATGGGTATTTGTGTCTGTCTGGGTATCAGATATCAGTTTCCATCTGTGTCTGTCTTGGTGTGGGATGTCTGCCTCTGAGTTCGTGTGATTGTGTCTTTCAGCAACCTGAAGAAACATAAAACAGGGACTTTGAGCCTTTGGTTAGCAGTATAGCTCCCTGGTAGCTTGGCAACTGGTTCAGAAGCTGATTGGTTAGCAAGAGAGGTTGACACTAGGCCAGAAATCCAGGATACATTTCATTTATATACAGTTATGCTCATAAGGAGCCGACAAGAGAGGGAACAATTTTAGATCTAATTCTCAGTGGAGCACAGGATTTGCTGAGAGAGGTAATGGTGGTGGGGTCGCTTGGCAATAGTGATCATAATATCATATTTGAATTAATGACTGGAAGGGAGACTAAGTAAATCCACGGCTCTAGCACTAAACTTTCAAAAGGGAAACTTTGATAAAATGAGAAATTGTATTAAAAAAACAAAACAAAACTGAAAGATGCGGCTACAAAGATTGTGTGCAACAGGTGAGGATAGTTTTTTGGGTTTTTTTTTTTTGGTTTTTTTTTAACCAAATACCATCTTAGAAGCACAGTCCACATGTATTCCATGCATTAAGAAAGGTGGAAGGAAGGTCAGACATTTGCCGGCATGGCTAAAAAGTGAGGTGAAAGGCTGTTTAGCCAAAAGATCTTTATTCAGAAATTGAAAGAAGGACCCTTCAGAAGAAAATAGGATAAAGCATAAGCATTGGCAAGTTAAATGTAAGACATTGATAAGATAGGCTAAGAAAGAAGTTGACCATAGAGGCAAAAACTCATCATAACTTTTTAAAATATATCCGAAGCAGAAAGCCTGTGAGGGAGTCTGCATGGACTTTGCTGCTGAAGCAGCTGAAAGGCAGAGGGTGCAGGAAGCCCAGCGTGGGGGTGATGGCCAAAGCCCTCTTCCCTCACAGCCAGAGACTCTCTGTACTCAGTCAGTAAGCGCTGAGCCCAGGTAAGTAAAGAGATAAGAGGAATCCTGATTCAGAGACGTGGAAGGGCTTCGGTAAATCTTTTCTCCGGTCACCTTGCTCAGCGCGCCTTAATGACTATGTTCCCAAGCAGGTTGAGTGTCGCCCCCCCCCACCCAGTGGGCTAGGCCCCGCTTCAGGCTCAATGGGCATTCCACGTGGAAGTCCATAGGGGCACCATCTTGTGCGTCACCATTGGCCCCCATAGCGCGTTTGTATGCGCGGTGCTGGCCGGCTCTGCCCACGTGCTGTGCACCTAACGTCTCGCATATGGGCGCTTCTACTTGAGCACTTCGGGACAGATCTGTGCGCACTCTATTTCGGGCGCCAGCCAGCTGAGTGCACAGTTACCATTTAGCATGGCTCCGGCAGCAAATAAGCACAAGGCGACACTCTTTGTGCTGCCTGCCATATTAGGGCTTTGCAGTCTGACCTAGAGTCCTACCTATTCCAGTACTGTGAGGAGACCCAGTGAGGGTTGGACTCCCAGAACTTTTCCAAGCCAGGCTTCTCCCATTCAGAAGATGGGTCTGCCACAGTCTTATCCAGTAAGGCGTGCAGATTGCTTCCTGTTGTGCACTGGTGACGTGCTCGTGCCTGCTTCTCTCAAGAGAGGCAGATAACTCTGGAGTGCCTTCAAGAGAGGCTATGGAGCCCGCCGCTGCCTTTTTAGCGGATGTGGGCTCTGACCTAGTCAATACCTTGACCACAGAGGAGTGGCCTCGGTGGTGGCCAGAAGACAGCTATGGCTGGGGATTTGGTCAGCGGATGCAATCTGTAAGGCAAACCTTACAAAGATGCCCTTTAAGGGATCCCTCCTATTCGGTAACGAATTGAAAAAGCTGGCCAAGTAAGTAGGGTGAATCTCCATAGGAGGTCACAGGCACCTTGCCTATGAGGGGTCAGGCCAGGGGCTCCCAGCACTTTTGGCCCTACAGGAACTCATTTCAGACAACTCAGTTCTCGGGAATGTCTCAGTCCTTTCAGAGTCAACAACCAAAAAAAGGGCGGGTTCAGGTTCGGCCCGAACTTCCCAATGAAGTTTTGCCGACCCATCCACGGTACAAGGAGATAGGGGGTCGGCTATTTCTCTTCTACCACTGGTGGGTCAAAATCATATTGGACAAATGGGTACTGGATATCATACGAGAAAGATGCATGCTGGAGTTTCACAGCATCCCTCGGGACATATTCAGGATGTCTCCATGCCACTCCCAGTACAAGAAGCTGGCAGTGGAATCTACCTTGACAAAGCTTCTCAATTTGAGGGCTATAAATCCAGTACCTGCACCCCAGGAAAATACGAAGAGACATTCCATCTATTTCATCGTACCCATGAGGGGTCAGGCCATCGTACCCATTCCATCTATTTCATTGCCTCTTTTGCCCCATCCTGGACCTGAAGGGCATCAGCAGTCATCTATGAGTAATTCATTTCCACATGGAAACTACGCTCCGTCATATTGGCCATGCAACTGAGGGAGTTCTTAACCTCTCTGGACATATCGGAGGCCTACATCCACATTCCAGTCCAACAAGACCACTAGCATTTCCTTCACTTTGCAGTGCTAGGCCGCCATTATCAGTTCCGGGTGCTGTCCTTAGGCCTGGCCATACTCCGCAGAATATTTTCCAGAATTATGGTGGTTGTGGCGGTGGCACTGAAGAAAGAAGGAATCCTGGTGCACCCATACTTGGACAACTGGTTGATCCGGGCGATGTCGTTAGAGGAGAGTCTCCAGGTGACTCGCAGGGTGATGTCCCTGCTTCAGGAGCTCGGTTGGGTCGTTAAGATGGACAAGAGCAGTCTCAAGCCCTCCCAGTCCATAGAGTATCTGGGAATCCGGATCGACACCAAACAGGACAAGGTCTTCCTTCCATCCTCGAAGATAAGGCAGATGAGTGTGCCGGTTGACTAACACCATACGCCCCAGGGTGTGGAGCTATATTCAGGTCCTCTGTCTGAGGGCAACAACCCTGGAAGCAGGTCCGTGGGCGAGGGCACACATGTCCACACCAACGCTCCCTCCTGTCACGTTGGAATCCTCTGTCCCAGGACTATGCAATTCGCCTACACCTACTGATGGAAGTAAGTTCTCTGCTTCAGTGATGGCTGCAGGAAGCCTACCCATGCAAGAATACAAGCCTGCCCCCTTTGGAATGGCTAGTTCTTAAAACATATGCAAGCCTCCAGGGGTGGGGAGCTCACTGTCAGGAACTGGCAACCCAGGGGTGTTGAACTAAGGAAGAGGCGCGCTGGAACATAAACCACCTGGCAGCTCAGGCAGTCAGATTAGCATGTCTACAGGGTCAGGAGGTCCGTGTAATGTCAGACAATGCAACAACAGTAGCTTACATCAACCGCCAGGGAGGAGCCAAGAGTCAGCAAGTGACCCTGGAGATAGACCCCCTTATGGAATGGGCGGAATTGAACCTATGGATGATCTCGGTCTCCCACTTCGTAGGAAAAGACAATGTCAGAGCAGTCTTTCTAAGCAGAGAGAGTCTGGATCCAGGGGAATGGACGATGACAACCAGAGCCTTTCAGCTGCTGGTAGATTACTGGGGCTTCCCATCCATTGACCTTCTGGCCTCATCTCTTCTTCAGACGCAGAAAATATAAATGATCCTTTGGGATTGATGCCCTTGTTCAGGCCTGGCCAGAGCGGGACCTGCTGTACGCCTTTCCTCCGTAGCCCCTGCTGGGCAAGGTCATTCGCGAGATCGAGTGCCACAGGGGACTAGACCACCTAGTGTCTCCGGATTGGCCCAAATGCCCGAGGTACGCAGACATGCAGAGACTTCTGGTGGAGACCCCCCATGCCTTCCTCCACACACGGACCTGCTCCAATAAGGTCCGGTCCTTCAAGAGGACCCGACTCAGTTTTGTCTTGAGAGGGCTCGCCTGATGAAGCGTGGATATTCGGCGGCAGTATTTTCCACCTTGCTCCGTGCACGGAAGCTCTCTACAACCTTAGCGTATGTGCAGATCCGGACAATATTTGAGGCCTGGTGCGAGGAACGCGGGGTTGCCCCTCAGAAGACTAAAATCCCTATGGTTCTGGAATATTTACAGGATGGCCTGAATAAAGGGTTGCCCCTTAACTCCTTGAAGGTCCAGGTAGCAGCTCTGTCCTGTTTGAGGCGAGGTGAATGGAACCCGCCTGTCTGCGCATCCAGACTTGGCCCATTTCCTAAAAGAGGTTAAACATCTTCGACCTCCCTTATGATGGCCAATTCCCATCTTAATCTAGCATTGGATTTTTTTTTAGCAGGGCCTTCCTTTCGGACGCTCTGCAGTCTATCCCTGCACCTGTAAACACTGAAGACTGTGTTTTTGGTGGCGAAATGCTTGGCTCGTCGCATCTCTGAACTACAGGCATTGTTGTGTCGGGAACCATTCCTTCGGATAACTCCCAGGAGCATTACAGCTTTGCACCGTTCCTTCAATTTTGCCTAAGGTAGTTTTGGAGTTTCACTTGAATCAGTCCATTTCCTTACCTTCCCTAGATGGACTCAAGTCCATGGAAGACTACCGCCTCCTCCGCCATTTAAACATAAGTAGACTTTTAGTGCGGTATCTGGAACTCTCAGAACTGGTGCGCAAGATGGACCGCTTGCTTGTTCTTCACAGTAGAAGGAAGCAAGGCTAGGCAGCTTCGTGAGCTATCATAGCTTGCTTGATCAAAGAGTTGATCACGGGAGCTTATGTAGAGGCAGGGAAGCCATTACCCTCTCAGGTTAAAACTCATTCCACTAGGGCTGAGGCAGTATCCTGGGCGGAAGCTAAGCTACTGTCTCCCGTCGACAACTGCCAAGTGGCGACATGGTCTTCAGTGCACACCTCCAAGTTCTATCGCTTTCGGGCCCAAGAGAATGCGGCTTTTGCAAGCACGTTGCTAACCGGACTGTGGGCAGCCTCCCGCCCCATTTGGGAGTAGCTTTTGTACATCCGTTTGGACCTGAGTCCTTCTGGCTGCATGCTAGGAAATGGAAAAATTACTTATTTGATCATTTTGTTTTCCTTAATGTAGGCAGATGGACTCAGCATCTCGCCCACAGCTGCCCAATAACAGTGCCAGGGAATTGCCCATGAGGTGAATCTTGATTCCAAGAGATTACAGGTAAGCCATCACCCAATCCCTAGATCAGGGCATCTATAATCTTGCTGGGATTCAGTGCTTATGTTTGGTTGAGTACAGTTACTGTATTCAACCAAATGAAGTTTTTCAATAGTATATCTACAGTGGCTTTTGAATGGAATACTGGAGGGCTGAGATCACTGTAGGGGTATATCTTAGGTGATGTCAGCTTTGAAACCTGACTCTGTCTCCATCTGCTAGCAAGGGAGCGTATAACCCATTGGTCCTGAGTCCATCTGTCTACACTAAGGAAAGCAAAATTATCAGGTAAGTAATTTCTCCAATTGCACTGGAGAAAATGCAGGGAAGGGCGACCAAAATAAGGGGCATGTAACAGCTTCCTATAGGAAAGGCTGTTCAGTTTGGAGAAGAGACTTGGGGGGGGGGGGGGGAGGGAGGGAGGATATGATAGAGGTCTACAAAATCATGAAAGGACTTGAACAGGTTAATGTAAATTGGTTATTTACTCTCTCGGATAGTAGAAGGGGAGACTTGCCATGAGATCTGTTTAATGTTTGGGTGCATGCTAGTTACTTGTGACTTGGATTGGCCACTGTTGGAGACAGGATGCTGGGCTTATTGGACACTTGGTCTGACCTAGTATGGCATATCTTATGTTCTTACCCCTGGCAGATTTGTAAGATATGTGGCATTTTAAGAAAACATAAATGATCAGACATTTTTAATGTGTTTCAAACTAAACTATTATGCATCACTGAATAGCACAATCATTAAACTAACCATAGCATTAAGGGAAATAATAAAATGGTACTGTACAAAAGTGTGCATACCCTTGAATGTCTGGGTTGATAATAAACACTCAAGTTGACACACACGGATTGAGATGGCAATGAAGATTAGGTAACCACACTTGTTCCTTGTTTGATTGTAATTAGTGTCTTTATATTAATATTCAATGAGTTTCTTAGGTCTTGAGAAATCCTTGTGCATTTTATCCAGGGCTGCACTGACTTTGGTTACTGAAGCATGGGGAAAGCAAAAGAACTGACACAGGATCTGCGTGCACAATTAGTTCAACTTTATAAATCAGGAAAAGGATAAAAAAATATATCCAAATATTTGAAAATGCCAATCTGTACTGTTAAAACTCTGATCAAAAAGTGGAAAATTATAGGTTCTGTTATAGCAAGGTGTAGACCAAGAAAGATTTCAGAGACAACTGCCAGGAAAATTTGACAGGATGCAAAGAAAAACTCACAAGCAACTTCTACTGAAATAGTCTGCTCTGAAACAAAATGGGGTGGGTGTTTCAGCATGCTCAAAAGGATATACTTGAACAAAAATGGGCTGCATGGTAGAGTTGCCAGAAAAAAGCCATTACTGCACCAATGCCACAAAATAGCCTGCTTACAATACGCCAGACAGCCCCTAGAGAAGCCTCAAAACTTCTGGAACAAAATAATTTGGAAGAATGAGACCAAAATTGAACTTTATGGTCACAACTATAAACAACTTTACAAGAAGCACACTATTCCTACTGTAAAGCATGGAGGTGGTTCTCAGTTGTTTTGGGGGGGGGGGGGGGTGAGCTAAAGCGCACAGGGAATTTAGTCAAAATTGATGGCAGGATGAATGCATCATCTTATCAGAAAATTTTGGAGGAGAATTTGCATTCATCTATCAGGAAACTGTACATGGGGTGCACTTGGGCTTTCCAACATGGCAGTGATCTGAAACATAAGGCCAAGTCAACTCTTCAGTGACTGCAGCAGAAGAAAATGAAGGTTTTGAAGAATTTATAAGATCTGTATGCTTTTTGCCAAGGGGAATGGACAGCTGTAACACATGAGAAAATAAAGGGTCTCATTACAGCTATCACAAAAGACTGCAAGCCATCATTGATGCAAAAGAGGGCTATACACGATATTAAGATCTAAGGACCTTTTTATTATTTCCCTTATTGCTATGGTTTGTTTAATGATTGTGCTTTTCTGTGATGCATAATAGTTTAATTTGAAACACATTAAAAATAACAGATGTCTTTTTTTCTGATCACTCATGTTTTCTTAAAATGTTACACTTTATTAGCTCTGCCAGGGTTATATAAACCTAAGAGCACAACTGTATATGAGGGTGTGTGTGTAATTATGTAAAAGGCAGAATATCACATAGAAAATATATAATATATTAATATATAATAATGTAATCTTAACAGGTTGGGGTGACAGCCAGTTGCAGTGATGGAAAAGGGGTCGCAGCTTAAAAAGTTGCCCACTCCTGGATTAGCATGTGGAAAGTGTAGTTATTACCCTGTGTAACCCAGTGAGTGGCTAACTTCTCCTTCATATGTTTTCTCCTTCATATGTTAATCTCTGACTGCTGGTATAGTACAATCTTTTAGAGCAGCCGTTCTCAACCGGTGTGTCGCCAAGCACATTCAAGTGTGTCTCCACACTTCCCAGTCCCCCGCTGGCCCAGCTGCTCCCCCTGCCCCAGTGAAATAGGAACGCTTCCTCTGCCCGAGCTTAAAATGTTGATAGCCCAGGCGGAACATGGCAGGAGAGCTGGAGTCAGCGGCACCAGCATGGTCTCTTCTTCCCACGGCCCGGAAGAGGAAGTGGTGTGCAGAAGTCTTGCATGCAGGAAGAAGAGACCATGCTAGTGTGTGTAGCATCAGCCCGAAAAAGAGAGGCGTGGCCTGATGAAGAGCAGTGTGACGCGGAGCAAAAGAGGAGCAACTTTAGCCCCCGCGGTCAAAGGGACTCCTTTCTCGAGTCCCTGAGGGCTGGAAGTGAGGGAGGCTACTGCTGCCGCTAGGCTGAAAGTGGAGGAGGCTGCTGCTGTCGCTAGTTCAGTGGGGGGGGGGGGGAGAGAGAGTGAATGAATGAGCAAGCAAGCATATGTTTGAGATCCTGTGTGTGTGTGTGTGTGTGTGTGTGTGATAGCATGTATGTAAGAGTGATTGAGAGCCTCTACATGTAAGTTTGTGATTGAAAACCTCTTTGTGTGAAAGAGTATGTGTGTGTGATTGAGATCCTTTGTGTGTGAGAGGGAGCATGAATTTAAGTGTATGATTGAGAATCTGTATGTGTGAGAGAAATCATGTGATTGTATGATTAAGAGCCCATGTATATAAGTAAGAGAGAGAGCATGTGTCTGTGTGTGATTGAGAGCTTGTGTGTAAGTGAGAGAGAGCATGTGGCTGAATGAGTCTCTGTGAGAGAGCATGTGTGTAAATGTGTGATTAAGAGCCTATATAAGTGAGAGAAAAAAAGCATATTTATATGTGTGTGATTGAGAGCCAGTGTGAGAGAGAGCTTGTGTGACAGAGAGAGGAGAAAGTTGCAAGCAAACCATCCCTCCTGTAAATTCAAATCTCAGAGTACCTGGATATCAAACATTCCTAGGTATGCAGTGCAAAGCATTTTTTTCTTATTTTTCATTATTGGATCTTTGTGCCTGCTAATTTGAAATATTTTATTGGTATCTAGAAATTTTTTATGAGTTTTTAATTGGATATTCCATTCATTAGCTCTTTTGAAATAAGCTGCTGTTTTTATTATTATGGTTTTACTGCTATTGATTTTATATTTCTTGATTTGTTTTGAGGACTGGTGATGTTTCTCTTTTTCCTTTGTTGCTCTGCATACAGTCTCTCTGGCTTGTTGCGATTTCCAGCTCAGTTTTTGTCTGCATGTTTCTAGTTATGCTTTATGGTCTCTTTATTCTTTGTTAGGTGAGGGTCTGCACATGTGATTGAGGTGAGGTTTTCTGTTGCATGTAGTTTCTATGTAGGGCTCCATAACAGCTTGGCTTGGATTGTTTTCCTAATAGTAGGAGTATTGGAGTTTTAAGGCCTGGTGTAATATTTTCAGTTTTGCCTTGTAAGGTGGTTACTGTTTAAGTGCTGGAAATTGGTGCTGTTTTGGTATGGGATGTTTACTATTTATGCAGTTTCTTTTCAGACAGAGTACCTAGCTTTCCCTTGTGTCACTCTTAACAATAAAAGTAATACTGGGCCTTTATCTTTTTATTTCCATCGTGAATTGTAATGAGCAGTGTGTCACACATGTGAGCGTGGTCTGTCAGGTGTGTCACGATGGGAAAGGTTGAGAACCACTGTTTTAGAACACTAGTCTCATTAAGAAAGTGCTTTGCACCTACAGTTTTCATGGATGAACATAAGCTGTAGTAACTTCTTGATTTTACTGCTGTTTACTAATTTTGATTTAAAAAAGTAAATTTTTTTTATTTACCGATATTCGATCTGAGATATCACATCAGTTTACATTCAGGTACTGTAGGTATTTCCCTATCCCCAGAGGGCTTACAATCTAAGGGGGTCATTTTTCAAAATGCGGTAAGGCGTTTTCGCATGCGTTAAGGGCTTATCGCATGCGAAAAGCCCCGTTTTCGCATGCGATAGGCCTTTAACGCATGCGAAAACGTGTTTATCGCATGCGATCGCACCATATCGTATGGTGCGATGCAAATTCCAAAAATGGGAGGAGTAGGGGCGGAGAGTGGGCAGGGCTAGGCTCTCTGCGAAGAGTATCGCACAGCCATAACACAGATTTTTAACCACACCTTTTTCAAATGCGTTAGGCGGTGCGATACCGGTCGTGACCATGCGGAAAGGGTTTATCACCATTTGCGATGTGTCCCGTAAGACTTATTTCAGAGGATTTGAAGGCTCCAGAGCCCGGGGGGGGGGGGGGGGGAGGAGAGAGAGAGAGAGAGAGAGAGAGAGAGACACCATAATAGCATGTCCCGTAGATAGGTATTTGTATCCCTAGGATAGGCCCACCTAGTAACTCGAGGTGGGGATTAGGTAAGAGTGTAGGGGGTTAGGGGCTGCTTTCACATTCTACATGAGATGTACGAACAGAACAGTGGTCTCTTGTGAAGATTTGCTGGCCTTCGGAGTGAGGAAACTCACCCAAAGATGAGATTTGGGCAAGGGTCTCTCAACCTAGCTTGATGGGTGAGTTTCCTCACTCCGAAGGCCAGCAAATCTTCACAATAGACCACTGTTCTGTTCGTACGTCTCATGTAGAATGTGAAAGCGGCCCCTAACCCCCTACACTCTTACCTAATCCCCGCCTCAAGTTACTAGGTGGGCCTATGCTAGGGATACAAATACCTATCTACGGGACATGCTATTATGGCCAGTCTCTCTCTCTCTCTCTCTCTCTCTCTCTCTCACATTGAAAAACGGGTCCCCCAGTGGTTGAATGCAGGACATACATCAGGTTTGGCACTTATCGCAGAATATGAAGTGGTATCGCAATGTGCACTAACTTATCTCTTCGCACAGGTAATTATCGCAAATTGCGAAAAATACTATATTAGCATAAAACACACCCCTTTTGCTATCGCATGCGGTATTTACCGCATTTTGATAAATCCAGGCCTAAGTTTTGTACCTGAAAGTATCTTTTCTTTTTCTGTGAAATATTTTATAATGCTGAAAAATCCCTGGTAGTTGCAACTGAATTTGGGAATCTTCTGCTTTATGAACATTAGGACTATTGGGGGTTATCAATTTTATTTTAAATTTGATAAAGCAAGGGTCCCCAAACATTGCTGTCTTTTGGGTAGTGCAAGCAGGATAGCTTCCTAGGGCACTGTGCAATAAGGAGTGCCACTGGCCCATGATCACCACTAACACTCTTCCTATAATGTATGCATGTCCAGGTCTAGCAGGGATCTTTAAGCAGCCATGCATGCCACACTTCATTGCATGCAGCCCCAGCAGGAGATGAGGAGTAGCAGCGGTAGCCTGTGCACCTGCTACCACTGTTCCTTTCTGTCTGTGCTAATCCTGCAAACATGTTCAAAACTTGCAGGCCTGCATGTCATGTATGCTGATATTGTGCATTGCAAGAACCACAAAGAAAGTGCCTGCCCTGCAAGTTTTGAACATGCTCTCATGGAGGAACAGTAGCAGCAGCTCTGTTTCTAAACATGTATTTTGCCTGAGGAGGAGGCAGAGCCAGGGTAGAGGATGCTGGGGAAGTAAGAGACCAGGAAAAGGATGCTGGGGAAGGGATATAAAAGGCAGGGAAGGGGATGGATGCTAGGGGAGGGGGCAAAGTAGCAGTTGCTGGGAGAGGAGGGACCCCATTCCAGTCCTCACCACGAGTGGTATACCCTGTCCCTGCTAATCCATGCCAAGGACAGGAAGCGGGGGGGGGGGTTTGAGAATACCATCTACAGTTTTTACCCAGGGTGCCATTCGCCCTAGAGCTGCCCTGTCCCCAATCTATGGCCACAGGTTGGACCAAGTCCGCCATGCTTTTCCTTCTCGTGATCTGATTTGGCTTACAAAGGAAGTAGTAGCTTTTTTGATTTTTAACACATGGTGAAAGGCTAGCAGGATTACTAAGGACTTGCCAGTAAGGAAAAATCCCGCCATCAAAGACAGATACTGGGGGGGGAGGCCACATCCTACTTGCAAGAGAAGAGCCAGCTGAACTGCCGGCACAGAGACATGCATGCAGTTCTCAGGTCTTCCACGGACAGAAGGCGCTGCAGGGAGGGACAGTGGCCTGGCAGGAACCCCTGCAGCTCAGTACCGAATGGGCTCAAGCTGTGGGAGGGTTAGGGGTGTATGTGCATCTGGGAGCCCTCAAGCTCCAGCAGCCCTAGTCCTGCCCAGAAAACAAATGCAGAGAGTCGTTGCAGCATGGATTGAGTGGGGTACGAGCTTGAGGCTAGAATGGCCAATGGCTGAGGGGGAAGGAAAAGAAAGATAGGATGAAAAGGGTTAGTAAAGAGGGGGTGAGCAAAAAGAGAGAGGGAATGAAAGGGAAGGTTGGGGAGTGAATGAGGGGGAAGGGAAAAGGAAGGGATTGAATGAGCAGTGAGTGAAAGGGAATGAGAGGGGAGCAGGATGGGCGAAGGACGGGAATGAATTAAAGTGAAGGGGAAAGAAAGAGAGGAAGAGGGTAAAATAGAAAATGGAAGGAGGTACACCACACACATAAACACACACCTATATGTGCCTACATACCCCAGGGCAAATGCAAGGGAAGGCAGGGAGCAGGGTTCCTGTAGTTGTGGCAGGATTGCCAGCTTCCAAGAAATCTAGAAATATTAATGGTACTCTATTTGCCACCCCAAGGAACCCTGTCCCTTCCTCTCTCCCATCATTTCACATCTTCCAAAGGGCCATATATGTACTACCAGCAAACTCTGGGTGGGGGGGCACACCCACCCCAGCCTAGCCCTCTTGATGATTTCAAATGTCCTAGGTGGCTTTTCACTTGAAAAGTTTGGGGACCTTTGTAGTAAAGAGAGGATTTTGCAGAATAATATAAGCTTCATGATACAAATCTGCACAACAAAATAATATATTGTCTGATTTTAAAAAGCATTTCATGCTTAAAATTGTGCGCCATGACCTGGCTTTGTGTGTTGTGCAGCTAATAAAAATTGTCAAATTTCAAAAAAAAAAAATTGGGTTTTACATGTGTAAATGCACTTTACTCAAGTAAGTGGTCTTTTGAAAATTGCTACAATATACGTCATTGAATTGTCCATAGGATTTACTCGCATAAGTGCACTTTACTCGAGTAAATGGCTTTTGAAAATTGCTATGATTGTATATTACATTTACGCACGTAACTCCTTTGAAAATTGCCTCCATTATGTTTTAATTATATTTTGCTTAAAGTGAAAACTCCTTTCACAATGTGATTTTTTTTTAACTTACATGAATTTTTTTTGCTAATGAATTGCTTCATATAATTAAATATTTATGTAAACAAAATTAAACAATATTAATAAGAAAAGAGAATCCATTGCATCCTTCAGTATAAAAAACATATAGAAAATCATGTTGGGCCAAATACAAATTGTCCTTGGAAGCACACAAGGCATAGTGGAATATTTATCATAATCATATATTAATTTTACATGAGTATTGTGAGTTTTACATTTTTTAATCCCTGAGCTGCCAGAAAATATAAAATGAGGTTAGCTTGCAAATGTTAATCTTGAAGTGAAAATGTTTTTCTTTTTTGTTTTGTTTTTTGGGGATGTTTTAATGAAATTTTCAGCCAGGAATCTGAAGTGTCATTCTTTTTGGAAGAAAAGGAGATGGATGCTAAAACCAATACACGTATATCGGTCTCAGCAGTAGCAGATATTGAATGTAAGTATGATATTCTCAGCATGTGTTAAACAGCCAACAGGCAATTTTTTAAAAATTTTGTTGCCATTCTATCGTCCGTAGATTGGACTGCTCATTGGGTGGGAGTGCAAATTGCAGCTTCTTTGACATGGGTGACAGGACCTCAGAATTCACTAGGAGCGTGGAGACCAACTTGAGAGCTGTGAAAATTGGTTCTTACTGTAGGCAGAGAACTGGTTGGACTTCAGAGAGACGTCCATGAGAATCTTTGAGCTACTACTAAGGTTTCCCAGGTGTATCTGGTTCCCCATGGGAGAATTGGGGCAGTAGGGGGTAATGGTCTAAGACAGGGGTGCTCAAACCAGTCCTATGGGCCTCCCACCCAGTCAAGGTTTCAGGATATCCCTAATTAATATGCATGAGATTTATTTACATACACTACCTCCTGTGTATGCAAATATTTCTCATGCATATTCATTAGGGATATCCTGAAAACCCGACTGGCTGGGAGGGCCCGTAGGACCAGTTTGAGCACCTCTAAGCCTTTGCTCATTCTTTAGCTCATCTCAAGCCCTAAGATAAACTGGTATTTAATCAAGGGTTGCATTCTCTTTAGAACTTTCTAGGAGTCCAAGGAGCAGTCAAAAGCTGATGAGGTCATGAGTCTCTCTGCCATAGGAGGAACTTCATAACCTTGCTTTCCTTTATTGTAAGTGGTTCTGAATCTGAAGGAGTAAAGTTCTGGAGGACACCGCTTCAAGGAGGCAGAGATGGATATGCTTATTAGGCAGGGTCAGATAGGCGATTCAAGAGCCACAAATAGATTTTCAAGGACCTTTCCCATTCATCTCATGATACAAGAGATTGTGAGCAGTGAGCTGAGCCCACCCAGAGAAGAGGGGAATCCTCCTCTAAACTCGTCAGGCTCCATTGAGCATTGTGCCTAAGTTAGGTCAATGTCATGTGTCTCCAAGCATATGGCTTTTCCACTTCAGGATTCTGCCTCTGAAAGACAATATGGATAAGAGAATAAACACAGCTCTCAAGTACTCCTTTTGAGTTAGATGATTCCCTCCTGCAGGCATTAATATGCTCAGTTTACTGCACCTAGCAGGTGAAGCCTGATAATCTTTCCAGAAGCTCAAAGTTCTCATTACTTTATGGCAGTGAGATCAGTTATCTATGACACCACCTATGATGTTTTGAAGTCCATGGCATGTTAGGTCACAGCCAGGAGAAGATTATGATTGAAATTGTGGTCAGCTGATTTATTTTCCAAGGGACATATATTGGGTCTTCTCTTCAAATGAATTATTGCTGTTTGTGGATATACTAGTAGTAGTGATGTGCAAAGCCCAAACCTTTCAGTTCGGGCTTTGTTTTCGGCCCGCCGTGGGAAAAATTGTATTTCCCGCGGTTCAGGCCTTTGAAATTTGTGGGGACCCGAATTTCGGGTTAGTATGCACTAACATTTTAACGTTAGCACTGACTAACGGGGAGTTAGTGGGCGCTAACATTTTAACATTAGCGCTGACTAACGGGGAGTTAGTGGGCGCTAACATTTTAACATTAGCGCTGACTAACGGGGAGTTAGTGGGCACTAACGCGAAAACAAATTTTTCCTGATATTTCGGGAAAAATTCATTCGGATTAGTTTTCCCTGAAACAGGATGAATTAGGCAATTTCTGCCAGGGCAGGCATGACAATCTAGCAATATCTGGAAAACTTAAATTATCAAAGAATCCCTGCCATAAAAATGAACTCTTAGCTCTGGGGGTCAGGCTTTTCTGTTTTTTTTTCCTCCATTGTGTTTTCTTTCTGTTCTCTTGTGTTGTGAGGGACAGATGCAACATAGAATTCAATAGCCTTCTACAGCTATTTATCAACTCATATACTTCATGAAACCCCAGTAAAAGCACTGAGGTTCTGGATGCTATTAGATACTTGATACATAAAAAATCAATCAGGAGAGTCCCATAAACAGAGGTACAGGGTCATATATTTAAACTACTACATACCTTTCAAAAGGTCAGGGCTTTTGGCCTGTCCTGGAACTGGAAAGACTCAACAGGTTTTTCAGGCAAAAGTCTTTAAAGATGGAGTGTTTGGCATCTGTCATTCAGATTTTCAAGCTGATAGGTTTTCTGTGCCCTTTGGATCTCTAGGAAACTTATTACCACATTCCAGTAGCCATAAACCACCAACAGTACCTCTGATTTGTAATGCACCAAGAGTATTAAGGTCCTAGTGACTCTGATAGCAGTTATACAAGATATTTGTTTGTATATGTACTTAGATCATTTGCTGATCAGGGTTCCTTCATTTTAGCGTGATGCAGATCTTGCTGGCCCATGGGTGAGTCATTAATTGGAATAAATCTTGCCTGTCACCTGGGAGCAAAGTTTCTTCAGAAATTGGTGGGAGTCTTCAGACTTTCAGAGGAAAGGATTTGTGCTCTGACAGAAAAGAGCAGGCTGTTAAGGGCACAGGAAGCAACCATAGCAGAAAAATGCCTGCAACTTATGGAGACTACTGGCAGCTGCTATTTAGTTTGTTTCCTGGGCCAGGGCTCATATGCATCATATAACACAATTCATTAGAACAGTGGATGCTGCCCAAGACAGATTTGTTCCAGTGCATCCAGTTGTGTCTGAGCAGGAGTTCACTTTTCTGGAGATTGCACCAAAGGAACTCAGAGAAAAAAATGTATATTTGAATGCTAGTAAGTGAATTTTCATCTCCATGGATGGAGTGGATGTAGGCACTTCTATCACAACACGTATTCTTTCCAGGGCCTCTATTTCCAAGCAGAAAAGGAAATCTATATGGACATTGGAAATTAATGCTATTTATCCAGTGGTTCTTGTGGTGAACTTACAGCTGAAAAGTCAGAATCTTGTGAAGTAAATAAGTAGTAAACAAGTAAGGAAGGAGTTATCGTCCTGGTGTGGTAATGACTGCTGAGGTTCTTTCTTGGAAATGCAAACTCAGGTGGACTGACTTGGCAGAAATGTTTTGAAGTCACAAGAGTGGGAACTGAATTGCCTTTTTATTCTGTTTGTTTTAACTTTTCATTTAAATCAGGGGATTGATTTAGACTGGATAGGGTGTCATTAAAACAAAGTTGAAAATTTAGTTTCTTGATGATAGATGTCAGAAGTTCTATTTACATAGAATCTTCCCATTCTTTAAAGCTGAACATCTGCCTACCTGAGCCAGTCCCACTTTTATACCTAGACTAGCGAAAACTACCTGGTATTGCTCGGGTTATCTGGTTCAGCAGACAGATGCAGTTCTTCAGCCACAATTGGAATTTCTCACAGGTATCTCTCTCCCTTGGGTCCTGCAGAACTCCAATACAGCTTCTCACTTTACTTATGGAACAACCTCTATTACATCTTCCGCTATTGGAATGCCACTCATACCCTGGCACAGTCTGCCACTCATGCCACCTGACCCCTAAAGGCTACATTTTCTCTAAGCAATTTCCACTATCCGCACATCATGTAGTGGCCAGAATGCCACACTACAACAGACAGACTGACTCAAACCTTTTAGATTATGTAAAAAAAAAAAAAAAAATCAGGACCTCTCTCTTCTTTGGTCTAATATTATCCATTGGCATTCCAATCTACTAGAAGAACAACAAAAACTTGTGACTTTGTTTCCAAGTGGCCTGCTTGCAGTACTATGTTTACTGGCATACTAAATAGCCACTTCCCTTGAAGAATAATTTTAAGCTCATTTGGTAATGTTCATACTATTTTGCCTGTTGCCTGTTCCATTCACAGGTCAATGTCAATGTCCATTCATTTTATTTTGTCATTAATAAAGGTATTTTTTGTCTTGGTAGATACAGAATTTGCTTGCACGTTATGCTTTTCTGAAAAATGTGTAGCTACCTCTCATTGGATGGCACACATTCATAGCCTCTCCAGTGTTGCAGGTTGTTCTCACACACTTCTGATGTATAGATGTGTCTCTTGTCGCTATGTTTACTTCTGGAACTATAGCATGTTTGGTTGACCTTTATAGTGTGCTTAATTGACATTCACAAAATTAATTTGTAGTGGATTTCATAAGATTATTCCTGGGGGAATTCTGCGCACAAAATCTTAAAATTCTGCAAACGTTATATTGGTCAAAATAACACAATTTACATGAAAGTCTTTAAGTAATTACATTTTAAATTAATACAGAGAAAAGTTATTACTTAAAGATGCAGAATTTTAAATATTTTGAGCAGAATTTCCCTAGAAATTTACTGTAAGAGTGTCCCTTCCACGCGCTCTCCCTACTCCCCTGGCCACTTTGCCCTCTCAGGCCCCAACTCCTCCACCTGCCAGTATCTCTCCCCCTCCACCTCTAGGCTCAACCCCTTCCACTCCATCGCCAGTCCCAGAGTTTGACCCCGTTCTCAATACTGCCCCTCCCTCTGTCCCTCCCTCTCACACACATGCTCCCTTTCTCTAGTACACATACACACACACCCTTACACAGGCTCCCTCACTCTCTCACGCGCACACATCCCCTCATACAGGGCCCTCTCTCTTGCATACACACCCACACAAGCTCCTTTTCTCTCTCACACACATATCCTCACACAGGCTACCTATGTCTCTCTCTCACGCACCCTTTCACACAGGCTCTGTCTCACACATACACAATCCCTTCACACAGGCTAGCACCATTGCATAAACACGATCCCTTTTACATACACACAAGCTCCCAATCTCTCTCACACATACACACTCCTTCACAATCTTCTCATATAGGCGCCCTCTCTCTGAAACCCACACTCAAGCATCCCCCCCAGCTCTTACCTCCCATTCTCTCACCCTCCCCTCTCTCCCCTCCCCTCTCTCCCCTCCCCTCTTCTCTCTCACACCCCTCTCACACCCCTCTCCCTCACACACACACACTCTCTCTCTCTCTCTCGCCTTTATCTTCGCTGCGAGCAGAGCACACTCCGTTTGCAGCACACAGGGGCCTTCCATTTTCACCGCAAACAGCACGCCCGGGCCTTCATCTTCGCTGCGAGCGGAACGCGTCCCATGGCACACGTGAGCCTTTGTCTTTGCGCGCATGCCGAGGTCTCCTCTACTATTTTCTGCGCAAAATTTGGCAATTCTGTGCAGGGGGGAATTCTGCGCTCCACAGTATAATTAATTGGAAATACAGAGGTCAGTATTCAGTAAGATGGGAAAGTTAGACACACAGTTATGCATGTAACTTTATCTGAATATTCAGCAGGAATTATGCATAAGTGCTGCTGAATATTTCCAGATCAAGTTATGCACATAACTTTAGCAAGCTAACTTTAGGACAGCTATTTTTCCAATCACATACATAATTTTATCCAGCCAGCGCTGAATATTAATGCTGAGCACAAAGTTTAATTGCATCGAGAGAATGCCTCCATCCGTGCCTCTATATATGGCAGGTAAATTTTATGCACACGAGTTAAATACACAAAATTTACCCACTCATAGAGAGATAGGATTTCAGTCCCAAGGTTTGACCAGATAGCTTCCAAAGTTATCCAAGCACCTTTTTTTGAATATCGACCTAAATAATAATCTAACAGATAAGTGTCAAAATAGAATTGGGGCTTCCAGTGAATTATGTTGTTTTCTCCATTGACAAGCAGGCATAAATTAGCTATAATGCATGGGTGATATCTTCCAATTGCACTGACGCACATATGCAGGAGTTCGTTTTTCATGTCTTGTGAGCCTCTCAGTCTGAGCTCCAGCAGGGATGTGATCCCAGTCTGATTTTGTTTGGGCATATTCTTTGGCCTGATTCTCTCTTGTGGCATTTTGTTTTTGCAATTGCCTCAGAAGCCCCTCAACCAAAGTTTTCAATTTTACAAAAAAGAAAGAGAATGGAAAAGGATAAGAAGACTACATTTATTTATTTATTTAAAGGCTTTTATATACCGAAGATCAAGTACTAGTACATATCGCTTCGGTTTACAGAGAACCAACAACTGGAAATTACAGCACACAAAAATGAGTGAATACATTGAACATGGGATACATAATAAGGATTAAAGAGAACCTCGAGAAGGCAAAACATCCAAACATAAGAACGATACTATGGTATTAGGTAATAAAGACTTTAAGTAAAGGCTCTTGTGAAGAGCCAAGTCTTCAGTTTTTTCTTGAACATCCGCAGGCAGGGTTCTAGGCGAAGTTCCGGGGGAAGATTATTCCATTGCATGGGACCAGCTATCGAGAAGGCTCGTTTCTTAAGAGCCGACTTAGCAGGGGGTAATTAAAGGGTACCTAGGTACATTGTTCTAATTGGTCTGGAAGCTGAGTGATGTCGAAGAAGGCAAGTTAATTCGAGTGAGGTTTGAGAGTGAATAGTTTTGTGTATCATAGTACTTTATACAGAATTCTAAATTTAATGGGGAGCCAATGTAAGTTCTTAAGAATGGGAGCGATGTGTTCTCCTCTGCTGGCATTGGTTACGATCTTGGCTGCAGAATTCTGAAGCATTTGAAGTGGTTTGGTAGTGAAGGCTGAAAGGCCGACTAGGAGGGAGTTGCAGTAATCTATTTTTGAGAATAAAATAGCTTGGAGAACTGTTCAGAAGTCCTGAAGATGGAGGGGCTTCAAATTTTTTAAAATAAGTAATTTATGAAAACATTCCTTTGTTGTGTTATTGATGAATCTTTTTAAATTCAGCCGGTTGTCAATAGTTACTCCGAGGTCTCTTACATGTGTGGTGGAGGTCATTTGGGGTGAGGGGAGGTTGTGGATCACCTGAGCGTAATTGTTGTCCTCTTGAGTGATGAGCAGAAGTTCTGTTTTTGAAGTGTTGAGTACTAAATTAAGGCTGGTGAGGAGGGTGTTTATAGACTGTAGGCAGCTATTCCATAAGTTGAGTGTTTTAGCGATTGATTCTTTGCCTGGTATCAGGATCTGGACATCGTCCGCGTAAATGAAATGAGTAACTTTTAGATTTGTGAGAAGTTGACAGAGGGGAAGGAGGTAGATGTTAAATAAGGTGGGGGAGAGAGAGGATCCTTGAGGGACTCCGAATGTGGCTTTGACGGGGTGCGAGTCTTTACATTCAGCCTGCATTGCATTTATGGGTGTCTGATGTCCATTACAAATACACATTCTATTTGCTGTCGGTGCCAGGGCCCAGATTGTTGCTTCCAACTGCTGCAGTTGGGATAAGATGTCCCCAAGGGCTTAACAGTACCACATCTGGAAAATAGAGGCCCTATGAAAAGCACGATTGGTTAAAAGTGCTAGGCTCCAGCGCGAGGTTGAGCAGCAGAACCACTGCTCTTCATAGAGTGGGATATGGACAGAATCATGCTGCAAGAAGTCAAGGCAGGATAATTCTCCCCTTTTATATCACAAGTCTGGGAAGGCTCCCCCCCCCCCCCCCCACCACCACCACCATGTTGCCGGTTCCTGGATCCATCAAGTCAGTCATTGAGTGTGGCGCAGAAAATTAACACCGAAGAGACCCAAGGGATTCTTCTCTGGGGTTGTGTGTCGACACCAAACCCATTAGCTTAGGCCTTTGCTAAAGTGGAACAGTCCTCAACCCTGAGGCAGGAGGTTTCTTCGTTAGTGCGCTATCAGTCATGGTGCAGAAGGTCCCTATGATGCAGAACCATTTGTTCTACCCAGATCTGGCACAGATCAAGGGGTGCTGTCTGTTTCTTCAGCACTGCCTCTGAAGGCTGCTTCACTGAAAGCATTTATATTGGGGAAGAAAACTATTGTTTTGGTTTGGATGATGCCCTTACCTCTGTCTTATTGTCATTGGCAGAATCTATTTCACAATACGATACAAATAAATATGGCCAGTGCTTCTGATTTTCAGTGTCATTCTTTTATGGTCATATGGGGCAGTTATATACAGAACTTACCTGCGCTTGCTCACTGTTTGATACTGCATTACTAGTGTTGATGCCACTTGTTTCTTTTATCCTACATTTTTATTCTACTGGGTAGATGCATGTTAGGTAGAGACCCATACTATAGTTAGTTTTTCGGGTGGATTTGGGAGTGGGAGGAGAGAGGTGGGTGTTTTAGGAGTGGAAGAGATGAGAAATATGGGATAAGGAAGGCGGTAATGTAGAGGATAATGAATATGAGATGCAGGAGTCTCTTAAAGGGAAGAAAAAAGAAAATTGTATAGTTTGAAAGTGTATCTGTACATTTGGTATGATGTGCATCAGAAAAATGTGCACAAGAATTTGTAATGTTTCTTTGTTTCAATAAAAATTTAAATTAAGGCTATTTCATGTGCAGCACCTTGATACATAAGCTCAAAAATCTCATTATAACACAGAAAGAGGTTTCACCAGCACCATCAATCAAATCTAGCGTCGGCCAGCAAGATGGTGTCTGTGCTGCTCCAGTTGTAACCCTGAGTTACCACTTTGTGCCACCAACATCAGCAATCCTTAGTGAGGAGAAACCAAACTGGGTTTCTAAAGATGCTATCTCTCTGCTAGCTCCAATGCAGAGGGTCCCCTCAGGCTGTGGGAGCCCAGCTGACAAAGCTGGTGAATAATTTCTTTGCCTCTGAAGACTGGAGAGGAAGAATGGAATCTATCCTGTCCACAGTGGAGGAAATTTTCCCACATAGTGGGGCTACTCAAAGTCCACCAGAGGTTCATACTTTGCCTCAGGGGCTTCCAGCAGTGGGAGAAAGTCCCCTCCTTGATGTGCTACTTCTCCAGAGGAGTCCCTTCATGGATTGAAAGGTAATGAAATGAAGTCAGTTTTGAGGTCCCCTCTTCAGTCGCCTTCATCATCATTTTGGTAATGGCGCAGCATACCCCAGTGGTCATGGGTGGAAGAAGATTCCATGGGGATTCCTTCAGATACCCTATCATCACATTGAAATACATTTATCAAACCTAGGTAGTATTAGGAGAGGTTTTGAGCAAGGTACCAGTTATCTTTTAATCTTACTTGACATCTTGGCTGTTTTTGATACCTTAAACCATCAGATCCTACTAGCTCGCCTAGTAGAGATCAGGGTATCCAGACCAGTACATCCTCCCCACATTCTAAGGAACTAGTCACCATGGCAGAAGTCCTGGACAATGTAGTCTCCCCTCCTGGTTGCCAGCTATGGCAGTGCAGTCTCCTTGTAAGAGAGGTGAGCAGGAGCCTGGGCAAGCAGCACTGCTGCTACACCATCAGTGTTATGCCCAGTATCTGTTGTCCATGCCAGTGCACCAATGAACTGACATGTCAGTCAGGACTGTGTCGGGGGCCGGGTCTGCCATATAGTGCCATGGTCACCCTTGATGTCATCAAGATGCCCTTGGCCATCCTCGATACTATCAAGGTGCTGTGGCTACTTTCAATATTGTAAGAGCCATGGTGCCCTCTATTCACCAGAGTAACAGCTGTCGTCCCTGAACACCATCATGCACCAGGGCCCTTGATGCCGCAGAGTAGCATCATCGAGGGCCATGGTGACCATCATGCACCATGGGTCTCGGTGATGCCATTCACCACCATGGCCACTCTTGACAAGATCGAGCACCATCGCCACCATGGAGCACCAAGCTCCCTAGTCGTCCTTAAGGCCATTGAGTGCCGGTGCGCCCTGAACACCACAGAAGCCCTCAAGTGACAATCACCTTCAGGCCTTGAACGGCCTTGGTGCCAATGAGCACCGGGGTCATTATTAATCCGAGACAAACTAAAAATGCCAAAGCATTGTGGGTGCTCCAAAGGCAGGTCCCCTTGAGGCTGCTGATTATTGTGGGTGCCGATGAGCCCCTTTGTTGTGTCTGGATGTCAGGGGTGCCATTGAGCACCGGAGGGCACCTTGGCATACTATCGATTGGCATACAGCCATCAGGTGCACCCTGAGGCGACATCCAGCACAGGATGTTGGGGGTGCCGCTGAGCTTCAAGCACTATTGGTGCCGCTGAGCGCCAGCATCACTATCAAGGCTATCGTATGCCATGGGCACTGTCGAGGGACACTTTCGTTTGCAACATCAATGCCCTCAGGCGTATAGGTGAGTTAAGGGGAGCCTTTGATGGCACCAACCATCACCAGTTCCCTTGACACTATAGTTGGTATTGCGTGACTGTGGCACAGGGCCTCTGCTTTCAGGCATGAGTGTCAGTACCACCTGATCATCGACGCCTTTGAACACAGTGGTTTCCATCGGTGCTGTCAACCCTTGACATTTTTCGCCATCAGCAAGTCTGTCTTCGGGCACCATGGGCTCCATAGGTGCCACTGAACTATCTGCATCTGCAGGCGCCTAAAGCACCATTGATAGTGCTATAGGCCGTTGATGCCGTCGAACATGTTGAGCGCCTGTGGCATGGTCAAATCATCATCAAAGCCCTGGAACAGGGTCTTTTGGTGCCATAGGTGTGATCCATCACTGGTGCATTCAAAGAGCGCTGTTGGCATCATGGACGCTGCCACCACTGTGGGTATCAGTGGACACAGTCGGATGCTGCAGGGTACCACCATTGGCTTCCCTGATGCCGTTTCAAAATGGGAAGGATGGTGAGCTACTCAACATGATTTTAAGGGCTGCAGTCTGCTTCTTGGAGCATTATCTGGCACCATGGGTTGACACTGCAGAACGTCACCCACCACCATGGCCCTCGGAATGCTATATTACACTGTGCATTCTGACTCCATTAGGAATTAGTGAAATAGTGGAGTGCATTAGGCACAGTCGACTACGACGGGGGTCATCTACTCCTCAAAGCACCTCAGGTGCCAGCAGGTGGCATTCTTTGTGCTAGGGAATGCTGCACCTGAGATAGCGGGGTCATCATTGCATCAAGATATAAGCTTCATTGTCTGTTTCGCACCAAAGGGTGCCATTACTCACTCTTGATTGCTTTTTGGCAGCTAGCAGTGCTGACTCTTAACAGGTGATGCTTGGTCTTTGCTGTGACGTGGAATTCTACCCACAAGTGCTGTGCTGTTATGCTTATATTTGCTGCATTCTTTAGGATGGGCTATTGCTGCATGAGTGCTGGTCACCAAGATTTTAGTGCTGTGCTGTTATGCTTATATGTGCTGCATTCTTTAGGATGGGCTATTGCTGCACGAGTGCTGGTCACCAAGATTTTAAAGCAGAGGGCACTACTAGTTGCTCTCTAGTGTTTTTTGGGGGGGTTCCTCATGGCAAGCACAAGTTGTGTACTGCAGTCATAAAAGTGACCTAACACTGCATTCTCCTAGGACAAGCAGGATGGTAGTCCTCACATGTGGATGACATCATCCGATGGAGCCTGGCATAGAAAACTTTTGTCAAAGTTTCTAGAAGCTTTGAAGGCAGCACACTGAGCATGCCCAGTATGCCACTATCTGCTCATCCATGTGAGGTCCCCCTTCAGTTTCTTCTTTTCTGCAGTGCAGTTGCTTTGCGGTTCGTGGAGCTCCTCTCTTTTCTAATTTTCTGGAGAGTTTTGGGGTTTTTCCTTCCTTCCTTGCAGGGTCCCCCTTCGCGGTCAGTGCCTCCTCGGTGCATTTCGTTTTTTTTTGTTTTTTTGGGTTTTTTTTATTTTTTACTACCTTTTGTCTTTTGTTGCAGTTGATTCTTGACTACCCTTCTTGCAGTTCCGCCAGGTGTTTTTTCATGGCATCCAGTTTTCGTCTGTGCCCGCAGACCATGTTCATCATGGATCCTCATGAGGTTTGCCTCCTCCACCTGGGGGCCTCGCACAACGTCCGTGGGTGTCATCTATGTGACCAGATGACCCCCCCCCCCCAAAAGTCTGTCAGGCATGTTTTGATAAGATGGAGAAAATTTTGGTTCTTCAAAGTCTGCTGCTTCCACTCCTGCATAGGAGCCTTCGACGCTGAGCAGTCGCAGGGAGCACCTTGATATGCTCCCTCTCGCTGTTACTCTCACTAGTTCCTTGAAGGATCATGGGGATGGCGACAGGTCCTCAGTGATTTCACAGCTATCCTGGACTTCGGGGTTCTCTGCTTCCTCGGCACCAGGGAAAGACTGGGCCGAGCACCGTGGGAGATCCCTTAAGCATCGCCAGTGGTAACATTCGGCTTCCGGTTCCGGTGCAGCACCATCGGGGTTCCCATCCTCCAATGTACCCAGGAGTCTCAGGCGTTCCCCATCGATATTGGTGCCAGGCACCCATACCACTTTGGAGACCCGGGAAAGGGCCAGTGACGCCTCGTCCCCATCCCTCAGCCCTGGCCATACCAGACTTTCAGGAGGAGCTTGGCTGTAGGGTGCAGTCCGTGGTGCTCAGGCCGCGCCAGAATGTTGAGCTGCCTGCACCAGCGGCCCCCATACCGGTGCCTGAGCCTCCACCATCGATTCTCGCACCCCTGCTGGGGCTTCTGGACATCCTTTTAGACGCCCTACCAATGCAACCGCTGCCCAAGGAGCCTTCGGTTCTCCAGCTGCCACCGATGCCCTCCACCAGATCGGGTCCTCCGAGGAGGAAGACATGACCAGCGCCGGGTTCTTCCAGCCTCCCGCGGCCTCTGGTCCTCCCAATGGGCCTCACCTGCGTCGCACTGGCCCCAGTGAGGAGGGAAGGGCCTTATTAACCCCTGGTGAGATGATTCCATGGAGTTGTCCTCCCAATACTCAGACGACCCCCCTCTTGGACCCCTCCCCACCTGAGGAACAGCACTGGTTAACCACCCCACCCCCCCCACCCCCGAGGACTTGTCCTTCATGGGGTTTGTTAGGGCCATGGCCTCAGCCATCCCCTTCCAGTTACGGAGGAGGATGCGTGACACACGATATTGAAAAGTACTCCAGTTTGTCGACGCTCCCAAGGATATTGTGGCGGGTCCCATCCATGACATCTTCAAGGACCTTCTCCATCGAATGTGGGTGCACCTGATCTGTTTGCCTTGTGAATAGAAAGGCTGATGCCACCTATTTGGTGCAATAAGCTGTGGGGTTTAAGAAGCAGCACCTCTCCCACCAGTTGGTGGTCATGGAGTCTGCCTTGAAAAAAGCCAGGCACTCCCGCACACACGCCTCTGCCATTCCCCGGGGAGAGAGCATAGGGAGCTCGATGCCTTAGGCAGGAAGGTCTTCCAGGTCTGTATGCTAGTCACCCGTATTGCCACCTACCAGCTTTACATGGCCCAGTACAACCGGAGCCTCTGGAAATGGGTTCAGGATCTCACGGAGGGCTTGCCTCAACAACAGGAGGATCTCTCGGCCATCATCCTGCTGGCTTTAGAAGCTGGCAAGCATGAGGTGCATTCCACCTACGATGTCTTTGAGACGGAAGCCCACGTAGCAGTGGTTGGCATCGATGCCTGGAGAATGGCCTGGCTCAGAGCTTCCGACCTTTATCCGGAGGTACAGGAGTAGCTAGCTGACTTCCCCTACACAGGTGACAACCTCTTTGGGGATAAGGTCTGAGATGTGGTAGCGCAATTGAAGGACTACCATGATACCCTTCAACAGCTCTCTGCTAGCGCTTCTATGCCACATCCTCGACCTGGAAATCCTCCAGGCCAGGATCCCGGAAGCCTTTTTATAGGCAGAGGAAGTATTGTCCTCTGGTTTCCTGAGCTTGGGCACCACGCAGTAGCTCCAGGGGTCGCCCCCGCCAGCCACGAGCACCTAGGCCCCAGCCAGTGCCTCAGCAAGCTCAGACTACGGGGTTTTGACTGGTGGCGAGGGAGCATGAGTCGATTGAGAGCACCACTGTTGCTGGATCCCCCAGTGGGTGGCAGGCTTCTCTGTTTCGCCCATCGCTGGGAGGAGATCACTTCGGACTGCTGGGTCCTTAACCATCATTCATCAGGGGTACCATCTCAACTTCAGCCTGCTCTCCCAGAGACCTCTCCCCCATTTCCATCATATGGTTCAACCGCCCAGCAGGTGATACTTCAAACAGAGCTCTCTGTGCTTTTGTCAGCAGGCGCAATAGAGCTGGTCCCTCGCCCCCAGCATGGCCGAGGATTCTATTCAAGGACTTCCTCATTCTTAAAAGGAACAGCGGCTTGCGTCCCATCCTCTACCTCAGGGCATTGAACAAGTTTCTCGCAAGAGAAAAGTTCAAGATGGTCTCTCTGGGTACGCTGATTCTCTTCCTCAAAAGAGGAGATTTGCTCTATTCCCTTGATCTCAAGGAGGCTTACACTCACATAGCCATTTTTCCCCGGCCACAGAAAATACCTCCGCTTTATGATGGAGAAGGTTCATTACCAATATGTACCGACCATTACCAATATGTACCGACCTTTGTGTATTTTACATGAAGGTCGGTATAGAAAAGAAAAGTTCCAATACAGGGCACTGCCTTTCGAGTTGGCCTCAGCCCCCAAGGGCCTGGCAGTGGTGGCAGCCTATCTCAGGTATCAGACAGTGCATGTTTTCCTGTACCTAGAATTGGTTGATCAAGAGCGATTCCCGCACAGGGGCTATGAGTGCTTTAGCCCTGACTGTGCAGACCACTCTAAGCCTTGGGGTTTGTCATCAATTACCCCAAGTCAATTACCCCAAGTACCATCACCATTGAGAAGGTAGACTCAACTCTGTACAATCCATCTTTGTACAGCCCTTAGTTGTACATTTTGAGGAATCTGCTTCATTGAAGCTTCGCCTCCCATCAGATCTCCAACAATGTCATAGGACCTCAACTCGATGGTGTAAGCTCTTTTTGAGCCACTGTACTCCTGTGACCTAAAGTACCTGGTGGCAACACTTCACAAGCTTCAGGCCCTAGTAACTTATCCACCTTATATTAAGTTTTATCACGGCAGGTGGTCTTATGCAGTCATCCTAAGTTCCTGCCTAAGGTGGTGCTGGATTTCTATCTTAACCAGTCGTATTTTTCCCACGTCGCATGATCACAAAGATGAGTAAGCTCTGCAAGGTCTGGATTTCAAGACAGTCTTGTCCTTCTATCTGGAGCAGACTGAAGCCCACAGAAAGTCTACCCAAACTTTCTTTTGAGACAAACAGGTTGGGGATTGCAATTGCCAAACAGACTATCTTGAATTGGTTAGCAGATTGTATTTCATTCTGTTATGCACAGACAGGCTTGAATCTGGTGGATCATGCCAATGCTCATTCTGTCTGAGCCACGACATACCTGCGGTCAGTCCCCCATGGATGAAATTTGTAAGGCTGCAACGTGGAGTTCTCTTCACATATTCATGTTGCACTATTGTTTGGATAGGGATGGCTGACACAACAGTGGGTTTAGCCACTCTGTCCTTCAGAACTTGTTTAAGGTGTAGAACTTGACTTTGTTACCACCATTCTCTTTATTTCAGGCTGCCTTCCCATTTTGGGTTAAAAAAAAAAAAGGTGGAGAGGGAGTAAGGCCTGTCCACATAGACAAAATCAACAAAGGCCTGCGACATGCAAAGCATTGGGCTATTGATGATGTTTCATAGTACCGGTGAGCTGGAGATCATTTGGCATTAACATGAGATTATCAGGCCACAAATAACATGTAAATGGACCAGTTATGGACCAGGAGCCAAAGTTTTGCCCTGCCCTTCACTAAGGAATTTCTCTCATCTACTCTCAGGAAAGAGAGTCTTGCTTCAGACAGTCAACCAGGTAGCCATGTTCTATATGAACAAGGAAGGAGGTTCAGCTCTTAATGCTGTCTGCAAGGAAGCCCCCAAATCTGGTTGTAGTTGGTATTTACAACACTCATACTCCAGGCCACCTATTTACCAGGAATCCAGAATAGGTTGTTGAACCTCCGCAGCAGAGTACTGCAATAACCTGAGTGGTCCTTGGATCAAGGGGTCTTGGATGATTTTTTTGAGCACCAGTGATTAACCTGTTTGTCTCAAAGGACAACAGGAGTCCAGGAGTTTCGCTCCTTGCATCTGAGCAGCTACAGATCAGCCCCTGATGCTTTTGTGCTACATTGGAGCGCAGATCTACTCTATGCATTTCCACCAATTCCTCTCATTGTCAGGACTTTCTAGAAGGTCCTTCAGGGCAAGGTAAAGGTGATCCTTATAACACTGTCCTGGCCATAACAAGTGTAGCATCAATATCTTATCACTCTGGGGTTCCATTGGGGATCTCCCCAAATCTTATCACACAGGAGGGTGGCAAGCTCTGCCATCCGAACTTGCCATCACTGGCCCTCGTGGCATGAATGTTGAACATGCAGTAGTATCCTCCTTGCTTATTCCTAAAGAGTTGGAGAATATGCTGATTTCAGCTAGGAAGCCTTCAACCAGAAGATCCTACAGTTTTAAGTAAAAAGAGGTTTTTGACGTGGTGGGGAACTAGCCAGCTGGATCCCTTCACCTGTTGCCTGAGGGACTTGCTTCAGTATCATTTCTTCCTCTCGACCTTAAGTTTTTTAGTACCTCTTCAGTTAAAGTTCATCTCAGTGCCATTGTGGTGTATCACCAACAGGTGGAAGGGGCTCTGGTCGCCGGACACCTGTTAGTATCGAAGTTCATTAAAGGACTGTGGCATTCAAAGCCTCCATTAAGTAAATCTGCAATGCTCAATCTTCCTTCGAATCTCTTGAGTTGGTGAACTTGAAGTTTCTTACCTAGAACGTGTTTCTTGTATACCTTGACTGGCATAGAGAGTAAGCAAATTACAGGCTCCAGTTTCCTATGTGCCATACCTGCAGGGGTTTTTTTTCACAACAGGTTAGTTCTGTCAACTCTTCTCCCCCCCCCCCCCAAATTTCTTCTGAAAGTGATGGTTGCTTTCCACATTAACAGAGCTATTATGCTACCTATATTTTTTCCAAGACCGCATGTGGAGGAAGAACAATTCATTCTTTGGACTACAAAGTAGCCCTGGCATACTACATGAAAAGGACTTATCCTCACTGTCAAGCTTTTCAGCTGTTTTTGTCCTTTGATCTCAGAAGAATGGCAAGGACAATTGCCCAGTGAACCCTGTTTAACTGACTAGCGCAGTGTTTCCCAACTAGTATGCCTTCAGACCTGATCGGGTGTGCCATGGAAAAACCATCACTGCCTGATGCTCAGATCCAGACCAGCACATTTTATTTATTTATTTATTTTATTTAACAGCTTTTCTATACCGACATTAGAATGCACATATCTGTTTACATCTCAACAGTAGGTGCAAAATAAAATGAACAGGGGTGGGAGAGGGACAACAGTAGAAACTCGAGGGCAGGAGGCTCTAGGGGGAGCTGAAAATTGAACTAGAAAAGTAGCAATAACTCAAGAGGTAACATATTTACATATTTACATGATGCAAATTACTTGGAGCAAGTCAAAGATAACAGAGAAGCAGGAGAAGAAGGTGAGAGAGGTACGTGGAGTTAGTCTGGAAATGCCTGGTGGAAGAACCAAGTCTTTAGCATTTTCCTGAATTTAGTATGGCAAGGCTTCAGGCGGAGGTTTGTGGGTAGGGCATTCCAGTGAGTTGGGCCAGCAATTGAGAGGGCACGGTCCCTTGTTGCTGTGAGTTGGACCTTCTTGAGGGGTGGGACTTGTAGGGTGCCTTTGAGATTTGCTCTAGTGGGGCGGGTGCATTGTGTGGATCGGAGCGGTTCGCCAAGAGGAATTATTTATGTGGATGGATTTGTGTATGATAGTGAGAGTTTTGAATAGGATGCGTGATGGGATGGGGAGCCAGTGGAGGTCTTTGAGGATGGGGGTTATGTGGTCTGATTTGCGTGCGTTCATGATTATCCTTGCAGTGGCATTCTGTAGTATTTGGAGGGGTTTGATGGTGGAGTAGGGAAGGCCAAGGTACAAGGAATTGAAGTAATCCAGCTTGGATGATAGGGTGGATTGGATGACGGTTCTGAGATCGTGTGTGTGGAGGAGTGGCTTGAGCTTTTTTATAACATTGTGCTTGTAAAAGCCTTCTTTTAGGATGGAGTTAATGTGTTTTTTAGGTTTAGATGTGGATCAATTAGAACGCCAAGGTTTCATACAGGAGGCTGTGAAGTGAGGGAGGTGGCTGTAGGGTCGTTGGGAGGCGAGAACTTAAGGGTTTGGTGGTTGTGGATGAGGAGAAGCTCAGTTTTTGAGGAATTGAGGGCAAGTTGTAGGGAGGTGAGTAGTGAGTTTATGGATACAAGGCATTTTAGCACCTCACACAAGAAGACACACCAGTATTTGTTCTTAAACATGTTGCAGCTCCTTGCCGAGAACATGTGTAGTCATGCATGCTGCTTCTTCCTTGCTTCAACATGAGTCATAAGGTATGGCAATTAATAGATTGTGTGCAGGACATGAATAGCTGTGACCCACTTCCTTGTTTTCCCCCACCTGAACCTCTTCCTTTCAATCCTTCCAGCCTCTGTCTTATACTCAGGCTCAATGAGATCGGGAGAGCAGGCACTCAACACGAAAAGATTAGTATTTAAAAAAAAAAAAAAAAAAGCTAGTACCTTACAAAGTAGCGATCTACCCTCCTATGAAGTGGCAGTTATAAAATCTCCACAGCTAAACATTGGACTAGTTTATTGTCCTCCAGGTATACTACAAAAAGATTGCCCACCACTGATTGAATTATTCGCTAAGCTGTTCTCTTCACCAGAATCTACCTTAATTACAGGAGATTTTTATCTCCATGTAGATAAAGCTCTGAGAATCACAGCATGTAAAACGTTTCTAGAGACAGTGGAAGCTTTGGGATGGTCCCAATTTGTATCCAAAGCTACCCATAAAGCTGAACATATTCTAGACCTAATATTTGCCAATACTGGGAACTGTCTAATCAATATGTCTCACACCATTTTATCCTGGTCTGATCCCTAGCTAATAAAGGTGAAAATAACCTTCCTCAACCCTATTCATATAAGTACAGATAATCATACTTTTACCTTCAGGAAAAAGATAAGACACAGAGGTACTTGCAGAAGCAATAGAAAAGGGACTCCTTGAGCTACATCAAACCAATGCCCCATCAACATTTGATTCCTGGGATCAGATTGTCAATGACATAGCTGAAAACCTTAGTCCTATCCAGACAATCTATTAACAAAAAGAGGGATACCTCTAAATATAAGAAGCCCTGGTACAATGATGAATTAAGACGCACTAAACAGAACCTTAGGAAAGTAGAGAAACAATGGCAGAAACGTCCATTCTCTGAATCCCTAGAAAAATATAAATCACTCCTAACAAAATACTGCACTCTAACCTATAAAGCAAAAAAAAAAAAAAAGATTACTATGCTAAACAGATTCATGGGATAATATTTAATTCTAAACTGCTCTTTGATTATAAACATTTAATTAAGGATCCATCATCCAACATCTCAAGAAACTATGACTTCACAAAAACCACTTGCAATGAATTTGCCAAATCCTTTTTAGATAAAATCAATGGGTTAAAAAATCAATACCCTATATGTTCTCCCACAAAAGTACCTGATGACTCACATAGACTGGTTAAGTGATCCATGTTTGACAGATTAACTAATTTTGAAATCAGTCAGATCATTGCTAAAATTAAATGTGCTTCTCACCCATGTGGTCCAATACCAGCCAATTCCCTGAAACACAGTGATATCACTCCGACAGTCACAACTTTAATTAATCTTTCTCTCTCAGAAGCAATTGTACCAAATGATTTGAAAGAAGCTGTGATAAAGCCGATTCTTAAAAATAAAACTGGAAGAATTGATGATTGGGACAACTATCAACCAATATCCAACTTGTCATTTCTATCTAAAATACTCAAAAAAGCAGTATTATCCCAACTTGTAAATCATTTGGACGTCCAAGATATTCTCTTCTCAAATCAGTTCAGATTTAGGAAACATCATTCAACTGAGACATTACTCCTCTCTTTAACAGACTCTGTTACGAGGATTTGATGCTGATGAATCCTATCTTCTCATTCTAATCGACTTAACAGCCACCTTTGATACTGTGGACCATACCCTCTTGTGCCAGCAATTGAACAACATTGAAATTGAAGGCACTGTTCTCAAATGGTTCTCTTCCTTTTTATCTAATAGAACATTCCAAGTGAAATTAGGCAATAACATATCTGATACTTTCCATATCAATACAGGTGTCCCTCAAGGCTCAGCACTCTCTGCAACACTATTCAATATTTATATGATCCCACTATGCAAACTACTTGTGGAGCTAGGGATTACATTCTTCCTGTATGCTGACAATACAGTGTTACATTTCTTTCTCCAAATCAGTAAAAAATACAGTATCCATACTTTCAACCTTTATGAAAGCAATACAGAAGAAACTAATACAACGTAAGCTAACATTAAACCCTAAAAAGACTGAAATAATCTGGTTAAGTAGAAACTCTTTGATAGCAAAACCGCTGGCTCTAGACCTAGGTAACTTCAAAATTACTTCCTCAAAATTACTATGAGATTTAGATATCCAGCTAAATGAGAACATTACTATGAAAAAGCACATCAACAAATTAATTAATACAGGTACACCAAGTTGCGAATATTACATTGGTTGACACCTCTATCTTTTGAAGACTTCAAAACTGTATTACAAACTCTAATTTTCTCAAACCTAGACTACTGTAACTCCTTATTTCTCGGTCTTCCCGCATGCCTCTTAAAACCATTACAAATACTGCAAAATGCCTCAGCAAGGCTCTTGCTAGGATCCAGGAAATTTGATCACATTACACCCTGGCTAATTTCTCTACACTGGCTGCCAGTACAATCCCGAATCTACTTTAACGTATTAATGCTAATATTCAAAATCATTCATACTATTTACATCGGTATAAGTGTGACATTACAACCATACACACCGCAGAGAGCAAAAAAATCCCAAAATAAAGGGCTACTGACCCAATAATATGGAGCACACACCTGACGCAAGTAAGAGATCATGTGTTTCCACAGCAGGCCCAAAACTTTGGAATTCCTTACCTGAAATGCTGTGTATGATAACAGACAGATTTAAAAGTGAACTAAAGACTTGGTTATTGAAAAATACATACAACCTAACTTAAAACATCAGAATGCAGAGAACTAAAATAAGGACAAGAGATACTAATTGATAAATGATAAATTAACGAGAGATTGTACGAAGTACATAATATGTGAAATGTATTTTATTATTGTACTTCATGTCTTGATCTTTAATATGTATTTGAGAATTCAGTTGATAGATGTTAAGGTCTGTTTATGAATACTTCCTATGTAATCCATCATTCTCTGCTGATTTATACATATGAATGTCATTATTGTAAACCATTGTTATCTTTACATGGAATGATGGTATATAAAATGTCTAAATAAAATAAATGTGACTCACTCTGAGTTTTAGGAGCAGCCGCCCTCAAGGAGCTCTTATAATCACATGTAGCAGACAAGATAACTAAGCTGGCTGCGTGCACCACACTGAATTCTCCCTTCTCCTATGCTTGCATATACAGTAGATGGGAGTTGATACATTGTATTGGGTTCATGTGTATGTCTGCTCATTCTCTCCTTTTTTAAATTAGGAAGAGAGCTAGATTGTGCTTTCTGTGTTTACCTAGCTTTCTGCTTTAAACCACATTAGTCCTCTTTTTGCACTGCCTGCTTTGTGGATGTTGGTGTGCCATGTAACATTTGTGTAAATGTAGGTGTAACTTGGCCTTAAAGGTTGGAAGACATTTGACTAGTGTTCTGTATTACACCCTGCTATACACTAGCTGGCTTATAAACTACAGAGTCTGTCAAGATGCATAACATGAGAGCCATGATGACTTCAGTGGCTCATCTCAGGGCCACTTCCATTGAAGACGTAAGCAAAGCTGCTACTTGGTTGTCAGTTCACTCCTTCATATCTCACTGCTGTCTAGATAACATTCCCAAAAAGACAGTACCTTTAGGACAAGCAATTTTGCATAGCTTAATCACCCAGTGTCCTGGGTAGTCTTTTAAAATAATGATTCCACATTGCAGCCCTCAGCTTCAATTCATGCCTGCTTGTCAACAAAGAAAGCAAGTTTGCTTCCTGTAAACAAGGTTCTCCATAGACAGCAAGATGAATCATCCATTCTTAATACCTACCTGCCTCCCTGGAGAGTTGTCTACCTTGCTAAAGCTCAGACTCTGGAAGAGACTGAGGGGGGGGGCTCATAAGGCAATGCATATGCACATGAATTCCCATGCATGCTCAGTAAGAGTTGGATGTGTGTCAGTTCTATCAGATGTCATCTCTGATTCATCATGCTGTCTTCAGAGAATCCTGTTTACAAGTAAGCAAACCTTTTTTTATGTGCAATTGAGAATTAAAAAAAGTTTGAATAATGTGGGCCATGATTATAAGCACGTAGCAAAAACTTTCATGAGCATTTTTAAGTCTCTTATGAGTCACTCCTATGAATGCTGTGGGTTCTTTTATTTTTCATTTATCAAAAACAAGATAATCTTGCATGGAAAAGAGTATCTAGAAACAGAAAAGAACACACACAAATAAAAAAAAAAAAAAGGCAATTGAACATATTGATACCAAAAACCAATTTACAATTCCAAGGAGAATAGTTTCCAAAACTCAGTAGGAGCTAATATAAAACAGATACAAATAAGGAAAGGCTGAGGCAGTAAACCTTATCACTATATAAAGATGGGTGAATATACTGCATAATCAACTTAAACTGCAAGAGTTGGAGGAGAAGCAGCAGCAGAGGGGCTTCAGGTCAGTCTCATCTTTGTATACAAAAAGCATGTAAGCTGAGAGGGAACAAAAGACACTTAAACTTGAAACTTAACGCATTTACAAGGATACTTTAACCAATGATTACCTGTAAGTTGTATTGCTTGGGGCCTCATTAAAATAAAATGCTTCCTTTTTTTTGTGTGGCCCTAGCTGCATCTGTAAAAATATGAATCTTACAAGGATGCACTTTATTTGAATTCTATCGAAAAAGTTTCAAAGCCCAATCTGGTTTCAAGACAGCCTTTACAATCAGAGTTGATAGAGTAATAGCCTGTCTCTCCATCAATGCATCTGTAACATCAAGGAAATCAAATATTGCTTGTGATGTACCATTTTTCCCATCTTTCTTAATAAATGGAGGAATATACTATGCCTTAGATGCACAGGCATTTTCAGGAATCTTCAATTTTTCTATAAAGTAACTTTTAAGTAATGCCAACAGTGAAGATTGTGCTAGCTTGGGAAAATTAACAAAATAAGTCAGGTTCAATAAGTTCCATTTTTATTTATTTTAAATTGCAGGTCCTGACAAATATTGCACAGTGTTTATCACTATTTGTCAGTTATATGTACATTGTATTTATGGTGATGCAAATTCTTTCTGATAAACAGTGATCAGCATCTCGGATAGTGAAGAGATTGCCAGTGCACATTCAGAAAATAGACTTGAAGAGGGGAATGATGGAAATCTAAATGAAGATCAAGACCTTGAAGAAGACGTATTGGAAGAAAAGATCCCATCCATTTTGGACCAAAATGCTGTTTCCATTGGTCTTGCAAAGACTCCAGAACTTCATGTAAGGACATTTTTTCTGTTTTTGTTTTGCACCTGCCCAATATCCTTGTTCTCACCTTTAGATTTTGAGAAGGTTCATAAAACTAGTTTTAGCCATTTAGATAAATTTATTGTTGCTTTTGCTAAATGTCTAATAGTCATTACCGTTTTTATTGTTGTAGCTGGTGTGCAGTTCTATGAAGATGACAGTTGATTGAATTGTTTCAATAGCTCATTGAACTAAGTTCTGTTGCACATCTGAAGCTGCATTAGATATTGGATGAACATAACATGTTTTGTTTTGTTTTTTTATTTGAGAAATTCTCTCACAATCCAAAGTTCTTAGCACAAGAAAAACAAGGCTGGCATTTAAGCATGAAAATCATAAACAGATGTTATAAAATAATAAAGTAATTTTCCTAGCGTGTAGCAGATGGACTCAGGACCAATGGGTATAGTGTACTCCTGTTAGCAGTTGGAGACGGATCAGATTTCAATCTGACGTTAGCCCCTAGTACATATACCCCTGCAGGAAGTGCAGCTCCTCAGTATTTTCCGTCTCCATAGCAGTTAAGGACTATCTGCACGCTCTCAGAGCGTTAGACCAAAATTTAAGAAAATTAAAGAAATTTAAAGAAGAAACCCACCTGAAGACGTGCCCCGCACTCCTGCGGTGATACCCTCGGGTCCCTCCCCCAGTTGAGATTCCCGAGGTGATTTCCGTGGTCCCTCGGAGGTGAGCCTTGGTCCGGTGGCCGATTCGCGGCAGGGACCTAGCCCCCGAACCCTCGGGCACGGCGTAGAGGCAGCCTCGGTCCGGCGGCCGAATTGCAGCGAGGACTTTGATCTCGGGCGTGGCTGAGAGACAGCGGGTGCACCCCCTCTAGCGCGGCGGTGAAGGTATTTGCCCTCTCCCCCCGCAGCCGGAGACCGCCCGGAGCGAATCTGGGAAGCGCCGAAGACAAGGTAAGGTGGAAATCTTCTACTTAATCCGGTCTCCGAAGATCAAGGGAGAGCACAGGTCGGCGATCGGAATCTGTGCCACCAGGTTGATCCGCCCTAGCAGGGCTAGGCCCCGGCTGTTCAGGGTCTGCCCACGTGGAGACGCTCCGAGGAGGTCGCCATATTGCCCGCACGCTCGCCGTCGCCATCTTGGCCTTGTTCGCCACGCCACTCGCCGTCCGATCCGAGCGCACAAATTAAGCTAAGCACACAAAAATTATTTGTGCGCATAATCTTAGGCGCACATAAAACATTACGCGCATAAGTTACGTGCACATTTCAAGGCGCTCATCTACGGCTAGACGCACATCTGCGCGCACATATCAGACGCAATGGAGCGCATAAGAACATACGCGCCCACAGAAATGGCACCTCCAGAAATAGGAATAAAAGCTCAAGGCCTCTGCCCAGCATGCCACATCAGAGCCGCACAGAGCGAGGAAGCCGACGCCCTATGCGCACACTGTGAGGAGGCCCTGGGTGATCCAGGTCAGGGCCAGTCCCGCCCAGTGCTAGCTCCTCAGGGGGAACCCCGGACCTAGCAGGCCCCAGTGAGCCCACCCCACAAACGGGGTCCCCCAGGGAACCAGCGCCCCTCAACTTAGACCCAGCGTCGATCTCTTGGGTAGAGTTGTTTAAGGGGATTCACGTCTTTGTCAAGATGCAAACTGAACCCCGGGCGGACCAGCCATATGCACCTCCGGAAGACCCTCACGCCCCAGGACCCTCGAGGCCTAGGCACAGGCTCCCACCACCCAGAAGCCCCACCTACGGGGACACGGACTTCTCCGAAGAGGAAGTCGAGCCCCTCGAGGAGGGGGAACTTCCCTCGGGGACAGAGCCACACCCCGAACCATGAGACGCTTCTTCTCAAAGGATGAGCTCCCGGACCTTGTATCCCAATGCCTATTGGAACTTGCTATACCGAGCCAAGGCACCTCGGGGGAACCTAGAATGAACCCCCTGCTGGAGGGCCTGCGACAGACATCTCGCCATTTTCCTCTCTTACAGGCGGCACAACAGCTAATTGACCTGGAGTGGAATGCGCCGGAGTCCTCATTCAGAGGGGGCCGAGCCTTATCGGCCATGTACCCCCTGGACCCAGCGACCAAGGAGCTTCTGGCGTGCCCTAGAGTGGACGCCATAGTCTGCGCGGTCAGTAAGCGCACTACCATCCCAGTGGAGGGAGGAGTGACGCTCAAGGATGCACACGACCGACGCCTGGAAGCCATACTGAAACAATCATTTGAGGTGGCAGCCATGTCCCTGCAGATTGCGGCCTGCTGCACCGTGGTGACACGTTCCTGTTTATCCCAAGCCAGGAACAACACCCCGGGAGAAGACATCTACTCAGCACTATCATTCCTCACTGATGCGGCCTCCGATTTAGTGCGCACAGCAGCCAGAGGAGTGTCGTCCACAGTGGCAGCCAGGAGACAACTCTGGCTTCGAAATTGGTCTGCTGACGCCTCCTCCAAGATACGCCTCATGAGAATGCCTTCAAAGGATCCCTCCTCTTCGGCAGCGAACTAGAGAAACTGGCCAACAAATGGGGCGACTCCCCATTACCTCGCCTGCCGGAGGACAAGGCAAAGAGAAACCAGCGTCCCTTCCCCAGGTCCACCAGAGGCAGAAGCTCACAGCGCTTCAACCCTTACAAGAACAACTATCAAGCACCCCGCCCTATGGGCAGGCAACAGTCCTTTCGGAACAAGCACAACAAGAGGGGAACCAGCTCAGGTCCAGGCCCCAGCCGCACCCTACAATGAGATTCAGCCGACCCATCCAAGGGAAGAAGCCATAGGGGGCAGGCTAACCCTATTCTACCGCAGATGGTTTGAGATAACTTCGGACAAGTGGGTCCTAGCCATCATCCGGGAGGGGTACTACCTGGACTTCTTTCGAACCCCTCCGGACAAGTTTGTGGAATCTCCCTGCCACGACCCCCGCAAGAGGGCGGCGGTGGAAGCTACACTGACCAGACTGCTGGCCCTCAAGGCCATAACACCGGTACCCACACGGGAAATAAATACTGGACATTACTCCATTTACTTTATTGTTCCCAAGAAAGAGGGTACATTCAGGCCCATCCTGGACCTCAAGTCGGTCAACCAACACCTAAGGATCCCATGCTTCTGCATGGAAACCTTACGTTCGGTCATACGTGCAATACAACCAGGAGAGTTCCTCACATCCCTGGACCTGTCTGAGGCCTACTTACACATCCCAATTCATCAGGAACACCAGCGCTACCTACGCTTCAAGGTCCTGAATCAACACTACCAGTTCCGGGCACTACCCTTCAGGTTAGCCACTGCCCCCCGGACGTTCAGCAAGGTAATCGTAGTGGTGGCGGCAACACTCAGGAAGGAAGGAATCCTCGTTCATCCCTACCTGGACGATTGGCTAATCAGAGCAAAATCACCGGAAGAAAGCCACCAAGCAACCAGCAGAGTCATAACTCTACTAGAAAGCCTAGGATGGGTAGTCAACACAAACAAGAGCTCCCTTCAGCCCTCACAGTCGCTGGAATACCTAGGAGTCCGATTTGACACCAAGGAAGACAAGGTCAGCCTGACCCACACGAGGAGATCAAAGCTGTGGAACCGGCTCCAGACCTTACTGAGCGCCTCCCGTCCCACAGCATGGGATTACCTGCAAGTCCTCGGTCTAATGGCATCCACACTGGAAGTGGTGCCATGGGCACGAGCCCACATGAGGCCCCTGCAACGCTCACTTCTATCACGGTGGAGTCCACGATCCCAGAACTACACTGTACGCCTACCACTACCGGCCACAGTCCAGACCCAGCTACAGTGGTGGCTACAGACCAGCCACATGAGCCGGGGATCAAGACTATCCTCCCCAACCTGGACCCTGCTCACCACAGATGCCAGTCTACACGGGTGGTGAGCACACTGCAAAGAACTAACCGCCCAAGGGCGGTGGAACGAAGAAGAGGCGGGGTGGAACATTAACCGCCTAGAAGCACGGGCGGTAAGATTAGCCTGCCTGCGGTTCGCCCACAGACTTCGAGACAAAGCGGTCAGAGTGATGTCAGACAACACCACGACGATGGCCTACATCAACCGGCAGGGCGGAACCAGAAGCCAATAGGTCTCCTTAGAAATAGATCCTCTGATGGCCTGGGCGGAAGCAAATCTCCAGGACATCTCCGCCGTCCACATCGCCGGGAAGGACAACACTACGGCAGACTTCCTCAGCAGGGAAAGTCTAAACCCAGGAGAATGGAAGCTGTCACCCACAGCCTTCAAGATGATAGTGAATCGGTGGGGGACTCCAGACATGGATCTTCTAGCGAACAGATCCAACGCTCAAGTACCCAGATACTTCAGCCACAGGCAAGATCCACAGTCCCAGGGGATCGACGCCCTGCTACAGGCCTGGCCACCGGGGACCCTGCTATACTCCTTTCCACCGTGGCCCTTGCTAGGCGCAATCATTCACAAGATTCAGCGGCACAGGGGGCTAGTTCTTCTGGTGGCCCCGGTCTGGCCAAGAAGACCCTGGTACGCAGACATGAGAAGACTACTGGCAGGGAATCCCCTACCCCTACCTCCACACAGAGACCTGCTACAACAAGGTCCCATCCTCCACGAGGATCCAGCTCAATTCTCTCTTACGGTCTGGCCATTGAGAGGGTCCTCCTGAGAAAGAGGGGATATTCGGAGGCGGTAATAGATACTCTCCTCCGAGCACGCAAGTTCTCCACATCTCTAACATACATAAGGATCTGGAGAGTCTTTGTGGCCTGGTGCGAAGACCACAATGTCAAACCACGCTCCTCTAAAGTTCCCGTGATCCTGGAATTCTTACAGAATGGACTACAGAAGGGTTTGTCCCTCAACTCCATCAATGTACAGGTGGCCGCATTGTCATGCTACGGCTCCAGGAGCGAGGAAGACAGCATAGCCTTGCACCCAGATGTATCACGCTTCCTGAAAGGAGTCAAACACATTCGCCCACCACTAAAGTGGCCAGTGCCCCTGTGGAACCTCAACCTCGTCTTGGAATTCCTAGCGGGATCCGCCTTCAGACCCCTCCGAGGCCTGTCTCTCCGTCTGTTAACCTTGAAGACGGTGTTCTTGCTGGCCGTGTGCTCGGCTCGCCGCATCTCAGAGCTACAGGCACTGTCCTGCCGTGAGCCATTCCTCAGACTCACCCCGGGGACCATTTAGCTGCGTACGGTTCCCTCCTTCCTTCCCAAAGTGGTCTCACACTTCCACCTTAACCAAACCATCTCACTACCTACGATGGATGGCTTGAAGAAGTCAGAAGAAGCTCGTAGTCTGTGCCATCTCGACATCGGCAGACTCCTATCCAGATATCTGGAGATGTCGGAACCAGTACAAAAGACAGACCACCTTTTCGTTCTTCACAGCAGGAAGAGGCAAGGGGAAGCGGCCTCGCGGGCAACCATTGCCCGCTGGATCAAGGAAGTCATCAAGGCGGCCTACGTAGAAGCGGGAAAACCACCACCTCTACAGGTCAAGGCCCATTCTACCAGAGCCCAGGCGGTTTCCTGGGCAGAAACTAGAATGCTGTCACCGGCCGAGATCTGCAGGGCGGCAACGTGGTCCTCCATCCATACCTTCTCCAGATTCTACCATCTGGATGTACAGGCTCAGGAGGACACACATTTGCAAGGGCAATCCTAAGTGGACCACGGGCAGCCTCCCACCCAGTTCGGAAGTAGCTTTTATACTTCCCATTGGTCCTGAGTCCATCTGCTACACGCTAAGAAATGGAGAAATTATTTACCTGATAATTTCGTTTTCCTTAGTGTAGACAGATGGACTCAGCAGCCCACCTCGGCTGCCGTTATACATGGTCCTTCAACGAATCAAGGGTAAGCCATGCTTTCATTCACCTAGGGCATCCACCCTGCCGGGTGTCGACGCTTTCCGGTTGAGCACACTGGCGGTCTCCAGCTATAGTCAACCAACCAGTTCAAGTTAATCAAGTTTTTAACGTTCTAACAAAAGTTATCTAAGTTAACCATATTACGTTAATCAATTAGTCGATCACACATATATCCACAATGCTTTGCAAGGAAGAATACTGAGGAGCTGCACTTCCTGCAGGGGTATATGTACTAGGGGCTGACGTCAGATTGAAATCTGATCCGTCTCCAGCTGCTAACAGGAGTACACTATACCCATTGGTCCTGAGGCCATCTGTCTACACTAAGGAAAACAAAATTATCAGGTAAGTAATTTCTCCATTTTGTGTGATGTGTGGTAGCTCTAGAACTATGACTATCTGCCATTTAGCTTTGTTTTTCTGTGACCTTATGAGGTGTTTAATCAGAAAAAGAAGCGTTTGGAAAAAAATAATGTACTTTTTTTGCTTTGTGTAACATCTTTTAGAATCTTCTCTAAATGAGATCAATTTTTTTCAGCATTTTGTATGAAGTTTTAATACATTCATACCTAGGAACAATGTTTACACAAATGGGAACAAATTCAATCAATACAAAATTTACAAACAAGCCCATAATCCTTGGGTTAGAGCATTAGAAGAATAGTAATATGCAATTGTTAATGTTATAAACAGCAGTGAAGAAAAATCTAAATACAAAAGAGACTGCTAAAAGTGGATAAAAATAAAATATGGCACTGATGCAGTAAAACAACAAAAAAAAAAATGCAGCTGAACTAGTCCCAAAATATATTACACTTGGAGTTATCCAGTCATACTAATATAAAGTCCCTTAAATTAACTTAGATGCTTCCCTTAGCTAGATTTGGCAGTTTCTGAATTTCCTTATCCACTGTTCTATTAAATGTTAGTTCCCCTAAGGAAATCCAGACATGGATCCCAGATAGTATAGAACCAATGAATTTTATCTTTTAGATACCCCATTAATTTTTCTGTATTGACAGTTTCTCTGGCGACAAGCAGTTAAATAGCCACTCACATAGGTGCATAATTCTGACAGTGCTGACTGTAATGTGATTTCCAGAACTTTCTAGGAAAATCTGAAAGCTATACTAAACATGTGTGGTAGTTACCACACATCCACACGCATGCAGCATGCCTTAGGTTTTCAGCTTCTACAATAAGCATAAGATGTTTTTTGTTCACTCCACTTCTGTTTCATTTTGTTTTCTTCAGAGAGAATTGTTTGTTGTTTGTTTTCTTGAATTTCTCTTTCTTTACCTATATCTTACAGAGATTTCTTTGCTTCTGCCCTAAAGTTTAATTTGATGATTTATTAATTTGTAGATTCTTAGTTATTTTCATCATCTCGGGCCCATTTTTCACTAGTCTTCAGTCACCCCTTTTTTCTCTTCGGTCATCTTCCTGAAGGCTATTTTCTCTCTTGATTTTGGCTCGATTATTTATTTTTTTGTCAGTTTCTGACAAGATGACCAGAGGCTTCAAGAAGTGTCCAGGCTATAGTCAAAAGATATCTTATCACATACCAGCACAATACCTGAAACTGTGACATAGCTTCAAAAAAATCTAAAGGAGTTGGAACAGGCAAAAAATATTTGTTTATTGGGGTCCATATTCAGCTGTTGAGCGCTAAATAAGTTAGCCAGATACCCCTTTCCGGCTAATTTAACTGGGATATTCAGCAGCACAGCTATCTGAAAAGTTAGCCAGATATACTTATCTGGCTAACTTTAGACCTGCCTGTAGCACAACCAGAGTTAGCTGGTTAGATTCTCTGGCAAACTCCAAATATCGAAGTTAGTCGGTTCACCTAACCAGCTAGCACCACTCCTCCCTGGATCGCCCGCTTCCTGCCCAAGGAAAGCCCCTATCATATCAGGCTAAATTCTAGCTGGATAAAGAGTTGTCCGGCTAGAATTTAGCCAGATAAGTCACTGATCACAGCTAAGCCATTTAGATGGATCATTTTTCAGTTATCCGTCTGAATGGCTTTTGAATATATACCCAAATATTTATAACCCGCCTATTAGTAGTTCTTAGGCAAGGAACAAATGCATATAAATTAAAACACACACACATGAATTATATCATAAAAAACTAAAACCAGACAGTAAATTACATGCCACATTAAAAATTTCTACTCAGGGTCATATCTATACTGATTATTAAAGGCAACTCCAAATTCCATAGGCCTGTATAAATAGGAAACCTTTAACCCTTTTCCTAAAATATTTTATACATCCCTCAGATCAGATGTTTTCAGGTAAACAGTTCTAGAGTATGGGCCCTGCTACTGCAAACATTTATTCCCATGTTTCACATAGATGTAACTGGAATTTTAAGTAGATTTCTGCTTTGTGATCTTAATAGCAGCATGGAAACAAAGGGAGAGTATACAGTATAATACCTTGAAGATAAAAGATTCTTGATTCGCCAGATAACAGGGAGCCAGTGTAAAGACTGCAAAATTGGTGTCATATGCTGGAATTTTAAAGCTTGTAACTAGAATATGCATGGCTGTATTCTGAACTATATATAAAGATCACAGTATAGAAGCATGAAGATTCAAATAAACTGAATTGCAATAATCTAAACTATCAAACAATCTCCTGCATAAGCATTCAAAAATCATCCGGGATCAGGAGTAATCTTAATTGTCGTACTATACACAACATTAAAAAGGCATTTTGGACCAGTCTAGCAGCATGTGGCCATAACAATAATGCTGTATCACACAATCCCCAGGTTTCTCACTTGTGTAGCAACTGGAAATTGCTGGCCCTCAATTTCCATATTCTGAGGTACATTGCTTCTAGAATATCTAGCGATTAACAGTATTTGTCTTACTGATATTCAGTGCAAGCTTGTTTACCTGTAACCACTGCCTTACATCTTGAATCACCATCTTAACGTGACAATTAGCCTCTATAGAATCACCAATGAGAAGAGCAAATTGACTGTCAACATAAAGTTTATAATCTAAGGTCCATATCAGCTAGTAAGTGAGTATTGGTCTTAAATATATTTAAAAAAAAGACTGATAATGCTGAACATTGTGGGTCCCTGGTTATTCATGGAGACTGTGCTGAATAACAATTTTTTATTGTGAGATGAAAACAAATCTATAAGATAAGATTTAAACCAGCTGTGAATTTCCCACAAAGCCCCAATTCAGTTAACCTGGACAGCAAAATATCGTGGTTTAAAGTATTGAAAGCTGCTGAAATATCTAAAAAATAATAATAATAATAATAATAATAAAAAATAAAATAATTTAACTATGATCAAATTTACTTGGAAATTTATAAAGACTGGAGTAGTAAAGCTTTTGTATTATAGCCAGATCTCAAACAGCTTATAGTCACTTAAGCACCCATTTAGTTGCTTTCAAACCACTCCAACTACTTTAATCAGAAATAGGAATAAATTAGGTCTATAATTTGATTCTGGAAGTTTAAGTTGAGCCTTTTTAATAATGGCCTCATAGTAGCCACTTTTAGTTCAAGAAGAATAAAGTCTTCATTCAGAGATAAATTTACTATGATCACTGATAAATCCCCTGTTCTGTTCAAAATGGCCTTTAGTATTCTGTAGAGCATAAATAGAGTGGAAAGGAGAGATAAGAGCATAAGTTAATATACTGTGTCAGACCAAGGGCCCAGAAAGGCAAGAGGAATTTGAGTCATCTTATGAAATGGAGTATATTTTTTGAAGATAGTTTCCCCTGAAGCAGGACTGGGTGGTCCGAAATGCGATTGTGTCGGGACTGTGTTGAATATATTCAGATGAGTATTGCTCCGTTGGGTTACTGACTCTTTTGTCAGTAACCCAACGGAGCAATGTTTATCACATCTCCCAACGGAGATGTGATAAACATCTGAGTTTGTCAGCTTTCAGGAAGACTTTATATTTTAATATAGGAACAAGAAAATACAAAAAAATTTGAAGTTTGAAAATAAGAATAAAGTAAAGGGACCTATGACCAAATTATGAGTTTGATTGATATACAAACTCTATGAGCGTGGGTCCTACAAACAATAAGTGTGGTTGATCTTATATGTGGCTATATTATAAATAAGAAAATTGACCAGTGAAACCTATTCAGTTTTGTTTGTGTAAAAAATATACATAATCCCCATTAACTGCAGCAAGGCACCAAGCAGAGCCACGTACACTTTAATTAAAATGGCTGATAATACCGATCCTTGAGGTATTGCTATATATTTCTGTTTACTCTTACTATGAATTACAAACGCTCCCTCCTGATTACAAACGCTCCCTCCACTTATACAAGAGCATTACACTGAAAACCAAAAGAGACTACTATGCCCTTAAGATTCACCACCTCATCTCCGACTCTAAAGCTCTCTTCACCTTCGTTTCCAGTCTCACAAAAGCTATCACTCCAGATATCCCAACTGACTTATCACAGACTAAAGCAGATGAACTGGCCCTTCACTTCAGTAAAAAAAATCTCCGACCTCCTCAATCAGCTGACACCAAACACTTGCACATCCGATAGCACATATCTGCTCCCAAACAGACATTCAGCTCAACTCCTTCGAACTCATCACCATCTCAGAGATACAAGCGGTGCTGAAGAAAATGAAACCTTCTTCTCACCCTTTTGATCAAATACCCGCCAAAATGCTTCTTCTAATCCCCGATATTATTTCAACAACCCTAGCCGACATCATAAATTGTTCCCTGTCCCAGGGTATCTATCCAGACGACCTTAAAACAGCCTCAATCAAACCACTCCTAAAAAAACCGAACCTAAATGCCAGCGATCCTAACAACTTCCGCCTTATTTCCAACCTCCCATTTATAGCTAAAGTTATGGAAAAATTAGTGAACTCTCAATTGTCTAATTACCTAGAGGATCATAATATTCTGTCCCCAAACCAATATGGTTTTCGCAAAGCTGCAAGCACCGAAACACTACTACACTCCCTCATGGACTACCTCCTCTCCGGCATCGATAAAGGTCAAGCATTCTTATTAATCCTCCTTGACCTTTCGGCTGCCTTCGATACAGTCAACCACCTCCTCCTGCTAAAACAGCTGGCGAACATAGGAGTGACAGGCTCAGCACTGAATTGGTTTAAAACATTCCTGGAGAACAGAGGATATAAGGTAAAAATTCATAATAAAGAATCCCACTACTTTCCATCCTCCCTAGGGGTTCCTCAAGGTTCCTCTCTTTCACCCATGCTTTTTAATGTCTACCTGCTCACACTCTGCCAACTGCTCACGAAATTAAACTTGAAACACTTCCTCTTTGCAGACGATGTTCAGATTGTGATCCCTGTAAAAGAATCCATCACAAAAACATTAGAATACTGGGATAGTTGCCTAATAGAAATCAAACACCTCCTCACCAGCCTAAATTTAATACTTAATGCCTCAAAAACAGAATACCTGCTGATATCTCCAAAAAACAACAATACTACCTCAAAGCCACCAGCCCTCCTTCAAACCTCCCACGTAAGAGACATAGGAGCAATCCTAGACAACTGTCTCAACCTTAAATCATTCATCAATCAAACTACCAAAGGTTGCTTTCATAAATTACATATCCTTAAAAAAATAAAGCCACTCTTCCACACTCAGGACTTCAGAACAATTCTGCAAGCAACAATCTTCTCCAAGCTAGATTATTGCAACTCACTACTACTGGGCCTCCCAGCAGTAGTAACCAAACCTCTACAAATGGTACAGAATACAGCAGCCAGAATCCTCACAAACTCCAAGAGAATCGACCACATCTCCCCAATCCTCAAAGACCTTCACTGGCTACCAATTCACTACAGAATTATGTACAAATCCATCACCACCATCTACAAGGTCATCCACCAACATACCCAGCTTAACTTACAAATTCCCTTCAAAAAACACACGTCCACCAGACCCATCAGGGAATCCTACAAAGAATCGCTTCAGGTACCACACCCCAAAACTTACCAATACAAATCTCTGTGTCAGAGCGCTCTCAACAGCAGGCCCACCTTTATGGAACTCCATACCAACTGATCTGAGACAGGAACCATGCCTACTCACATTCAGGAAAAGGCTAAAAACTTGGCTTTTTAAAAAAGCCTTCCCAGGCCTCGATTAAGAACCTCACCAAACATCACAAACACTTTATCAAAAAAAAAAAAAAAAAGGATTCAAATAAGTATTCACTAAATTCACTGTCATCTCCATTACCGTTTTACTAATGTCATTTGATATACAATTGCACTCTATTGGAATCGATTGTGTTACCCTGTAAATATCATATAGGAATCGATTTTGCTATCTTGTAAATATGTTCCTTCTTTTCCTGATCCCAGTTATCATTACCCTGTTTTAATGTAACTGCCGACTTCCCTAACCATACTCTTGTTACTGTGGTTTGAGTTCTCTATACTTTACACACATTGTTAAATGTAAACCGGTTTGATGTGATTCTTGTCATGAAAGTCGGTATAGCAAAATAATAAATAAATAAATAAAATAAATGAATGACTGAGTGGAGAAATAGGAGGAAAACTGACACACAGTCCCTCCTATCCCAATGGAAGACAGTCTGGTTATGAGTTTTAAGAAATGTGTTATAGTTACTGAAGTCTTATCCTCTGCTTGCTTTTTCCAAATTTTTTTCATTACGTTTGCTTGCAATTCATAAGAATTTCTCCTCAGTACAAACACATATATTTCAGATATAAATGAAGAAGTTTCTTAGCCTTTAGACAGGTGGATCAGAACAAGATGGTTATCTACCTCTACCAGCAGATAGAGATGGAGCAGAGCTGACATCACAGCATAAATACCCCTGTAGTGACAGCCTGCCAGTATTCTCCATATCCAGCAGTTGGTGGACGTGCATCTCCCTACGGAAGATTGCTTAAAGTTTTCAGAAGAAAGAAAATTAATTTGCCTCGCTCTCCTGTGGTGATGTGATATATGGTCCTTCCCTCAGTTGAGAATTCCTGAGGTGATATATATTGGATTTTCCCTCAGATAAATGCCTTGGTCCGGTAATTGGTTTTCAGCCAGCGTAGACTTAGCTGTAAAAGACAGCTGAAAGGCTATTGGGTGCAGGAAGCAGAGTGTGGCGGAGATGCTATATGCCCTCTCCCCCCGCTTCACCTGCCGATGGAGGTGTGCACTCATTTGCAGTGGTGGTTAAAAGAGGATCATCTAAGAAAGGGGGTTTCCCTAAGCTCACCAGACTGGCTGGTACTCATTTATTTATTTATTTATTTATTTATTTAATTCTTTTATATACCGACCTTCATGACAGGTGTCATATCAAATCGGTTTACATGGAACAAAGGGGAAAAAAAAAACATTCTTATCAATCATTTAACAGTAAAATAATCAGAGGAGGTAAAAAAGTTACATATAACAAGGAGATCGAACTTGGGAATAGAAGAAAGAGAATGACAGAGGGATAACCATTGTGATAAAAAGGGTATCACTATGTAAGTTGTCCGGTAGGCTTGAGATGTGGAGTTCCGAAAGTGAATAGATTAAGGGAAAGCTTGGCTAAATAGCCAGGTTTTAAGTTTTTTTCGAAATGTTTGTAGGCAGGGTTCCTGTCTGAGGTCCGGAGGTAAATTGTTCCAAATAGAGGGACCTGCTATCGAGAATGCTCTTTCTTTGGTTGCGGTGTGGCGTGAAGTTTTGTTAGGAGGTACATGGAGAGATCCTTTGTATGATTCTCTGATGGGTCTGGATGAGGAATGAAGTTTGAGGGGGAATTGGAGGTCCAACGGGTGTTGTTTGTGGATCGTTTTGTGGATTATGGTAAGGGATTTGTGTAAGATTCGATAGTTTATTGGCAGCCAATGTAGGTTCTTTAAGATGGGGGAGATATGATCTCTGCGATTTGTATTGGACAAGACTCTAGCTGCTGCATTCTGGAGCATCTGCAATGGTTTTGTGGATGAGAGTGGAAGCCCCAGAAGAAGTGAGTTGCAGTAGTCAATCTTGGCAAAGAGTGTGGCTTGGAGGACAGTCCTGAAGTCATGGAAAAACAGGAGGGGTTTAAGCCTTTTTAGGACTTGCAGTTTGTAGAAGCCGTCCTTTGTTGTGTTGTTAATGGATTTTTTTAAATTTAAGCGATTGTCAAGGATTACTCCGAGGTCTCTAGCATGAGAGATTTGGGCTGTATGAGGAGGCTGAAGCGAGGAGTCAGGATGGTCGGTTGAAATGATGAGCAGTTCGGTTTTGGACTTATTTAGGACTAGATTCAAATTGTTGAGGAGTTGGTTAATGGATTGAAGGCAATTTTCCCAGTATAGGAGGATCTTTGATAGTGATTCTTTTATGGGGATTAAAATCTGTACATCGTCTGCATAGAGATAATATGTTAATCTTAGGTTAGTAAGCAGTTGACAGAGGGGGAGGAGGTAGATGTTAAAAAGGGTGGGGGATAAGGAGGATCCTTGAGGAACACCTACTGAAGATTTAATACTGGATGATTCTTTGTTGTTAATTTTGACATTGTAGGTTCTGTTGCTTAGGAATGAATTAAACCATCTGTGAACAGAGCCTGAAATACCAATGTCTGAGAGACGGCTTAGCAGAGTGGAATGATTCACCGTGTCAAATGCTGCCGAGATGTCAAGAAGAGCTAACAGAAAATCTTGACCTTTGTCTAGGCCTAAGATGATGTGATCCGTAAGGGAGAGGAGGAGGGTTTCTGTGCTGTAGGATTTGCGAAACCCGTATTGATTAGGATAGAGAATATTGTGATCGTCTAGGAAATCCGATAGTTGGGAATTGACCAATTTTTCAGTGATTTTTGCAACAAAAGGAAGGTTGGAGATTGGGCGGAAATTAGAGAGATCTTGTGTGTCTAAGTTGGGTTTCTTCAGAAGAGGTTTGAGTGATGCAGATTTTAGAGAGTCAGGATAAATTCCTTGAGATAAGGTACAGTTTATGATGTCTGCCAAGGGACTGGCTATGGTGTCAGGGATACGAAGGAGGAGTTTAGTAGGAATATTGTCTAAGGGATGGCTTGATGGTTTCAGTTTCTTTAGGAGGGATTCGATCTCCTTGGATGAGATGGGTTCAAAGGTATCAAATTTGGCTCCGATGATGGTCTGTTTTTCGGCAGTAGTTTGTTGTGTGGAGGTGTTAGGGGGGAGCAATGCTAAAGTGTTTGTTTTTTTTTTTTTGAAAGAAAAGAGCAAGTTCTTCTGCTTTGTTTTGTGCCTCATCCTCTGGTATAACCGGAGCATTAGTTTTCGTGAGTTGTGAGACGTATGTGAAGAGAGCCTTTGCGTCGAATTGGAATTCATGGATTCTGCTAGCGAAGAAGATTTTTTTTGATCGTAGTATGAGGTTTCTATATCGGTGGAGCTGGTCTTTGTAGATGGCTAAGGTAGAGGGGCTGGGTGCTTTGCGCCATTGGCGTTCCTTAAGTCTAAGGTCTTGTTTAGACTTTTTAAGATCTGGTGAAAACCAAGGTGGTTTTGCTTTCTGATCCGGGTTGATTGTTCTTACAACTGCTGGACATAGTTTATTGGCTATACCCTCCGTGATGTTCTGCCAAGAGAGTATAGCTGCATTGGGGTTGGTTGTGTCCAAGTTTGTGAATTCTTTAGAAAAGTGTTCAATAAGGGTATCAAAGGGCATGATTTCCGGAAGTGGATAGTAGAATGGGGTTGTGGTTGTTTAGAGCGTGTATTAATTGTCAGAGAGGTGGATATAAGAGCATGGTCTGACCATGGGACTGGGGTGCAGTCAGGGGGGGAAGAATATGAGATACCAGAGTTAATGAAGAGGAGGTCCAGTGTGTGTCCAGCTTTGTGAGTAGGTTTGTCTATGATTTGTTCAAAACTCATGGCTCTAAGGGTAGTAAGAAAGGCTTCGCAGTTGGCTGAGGGAGGAGTAGCATCTACATGGAGGTTAAAGTCTCCCAGTAACATAGCAGGGGAGTCCAAGTTTATATATTTTGTGATGGCTTCTGTGAGCGGAGAGAAGTTCGATTCCAGCAATCCGGGGGGAGCATAAACTAAAAGGATTTGGAGCTGGTTAGATTTGATAAAGCCTAGTTCCAATTTAGAGGTGGAACTCTTGATTGGGAGGTTAGAGAGGTTGAGGGGTTTTTTTGCTGTTAGCAGAAGACCACCTCCTCTTGACAGATGCGAGCCTCCAGGGTTGGGGGGCTCACTGTCAGGAGCTAACAGCACAGGGGCGCTGGACTCCAGAAGAGTCTCTCTGGAGTATCAATCAGCTGGAAGCCCATGCGGTCTGATTGGCATGCTTGTGGTTCAGAAACTGATTGCAGGGTAAAGTGGTCCAATGTTAATGTTGGACAATGCAACGACAGTGGCTTACACCAATCGGCATGGAGGAACCAAGAGCCAACAAGTATCACAGGAAATAGCCCAGCTTATGGAATGGGCAGAAGTGCATCTTCAGGAGATCTCAGCCTCACACATTGCTGGAAAAGACAATGTAAGAGCAGTCTTTCTCAGCAGACAGAGTCTGGATCCAGGAGAATTGGAGTTGTCAAGTGAGCTATTTCAGCTAATAGTGATTGCCACCTTGCTGCAAGCGAGAAAATTCTCCTCATCCTTAGCTTATGTGCAGGTTTGGTAAGTGTTTGAGGCTTGGTGTGAAAATTGAGGGATTGTTCCTCATCCTGCTCATTTTGGACTTTTTGCAGGATGGATTGGCCCTTAATTCCTTAAAGGTACAGGTAGCAGCTCTTTCCTGTTTCAGGGGTCAGGTGAACGGTGGACCCTTAACGCTCATCCAGCTCTGGCCCGTTTCTTGAAAGGAGTGAAACATCTTTGTTCTCTCTTGCGGATACTGGTGCCCTGGTTTTGGATTTCTTAGTGGGCCCTACTTTTCGACCGATGTGTAACATTTCCTTGCAGTTATTGATCTTGAAAACTGTGTTTCTTGTGGCAGTTTCTTCTGCGCGTAGAGTCTCCGAGCTGCAGGCCTTGTCTTGCCGGGAGCTCTTCCTTTGAGTGCCTCCGGAGGTGATAAGGTGGCGCACTGTTCCTTCTTTTTTGCCAAAAGTGGTTTTGGATTTTTACTTTAATCAGTTCAGAACATAACATGCTATAGTGGGTCAGACCAAGGGTCCATCAAGCCCAGCATCCTGTTTCCAACAGTGGCCAATCCAGGCCATAAGAACCTGACAACTACCCAAAAACTAAGTCTATTCCATGTTACCGTGCTAGTAATAGAGGTGGTTATTATCTAAGTCAACTTAATTAATAGCAGGTAATGGACTTCTCCTCCAAGAACTTATCCAATCCTTTTTTAAACACAGCTATACTAACTGCACTAACCACATCCTCTGGCAACAAATTCCAGAGTTTAATTGTGCATTGAGTAAAAAAGAACTTTCTCCGATTAGTTTTAAATGTGCCCCATGCTAACTTCATGGAGTGCCCCCTAGTCTTTCTACTATCCGAAAGAGTAAATAACCGATTCACATCTATCCGTTCTAGACCTCTCATGAGGTCAAGCATTCAGCAAGCAACCATCCTGAGCAAACAACACTCAAGCAACAGCAAAACAACTACCTCTCAGCACTCTACATTAAAGCAAAAGACTCACAAAGACTGCCTTCTCCCCCCGGTCCATCAACAGCACAAACGCAGCACCACTACAACACAAGCGCTACACGCTAAAATGTTCCCCACCTTCCCAATACCTATTTTACAACACAGCCTGTCAGCAATAGGAAAACCTAACAGATCATTCATACTACAACACAAACGACAGGCGCTACACCGAAACCTTAAATCATTCACCCCAATTTTGATAACACCCATCACCCAACTCTTAGGCCTCACTGTATTCTCACTTTCACTATTCAATGCACAATCTCTGTCCAAGAAATCTCTAATCCTCAACGACTATCTCCTTGATACCAAACCAGATATATGTGCTATAACAGAAACATGGCTCAAACCCACGGACACAGCAATTATAAACCAACTCCCCACATCAAACTACGACATCTTCTCCATCCCCCGACTGAAAAAAAGAGGAGGAGGACTCCTATTTGCATCAAAAAAAGACCTCGGGTTCATCCAGCACCCATACAACTCAGACTCTAAGCTAGAAATGGGTCTCTTCACCTCGGAACAACTACAAATCCTACTCGTCTACGCCCCTCCGGGCCTCCTTGAGACAGACCCCTCCCCCTTAGTAGAGGAAATCACAACCCTCATCAAACTGGACGCTCCAGCAATTATCCTAGGAGATTTTAATCTGCATGTGGACAACCCTACCCCATCATCCAGCTGTGAATCCTTTCTCTCAGCCCTCTCAGCCCTGGGTTTCAAACAATTAGTTACCAAACCCACACACAAAGCAGGCCACACGCTGGATCTTATCTTTATTAACCCAGGCATCAAACATTCTTCACGCCTCAAAAGCAAGAAGGTCCCTTGGTCTGATCACTCACTTATCTCAACCGCATTCTCATTGAATAAACCCTCCACCTCCAAAGGGCCCTCACCATCTTTCCCATACAGAAGATCCTGCTCTACAGAAGACCTCAGCTCACACCTAGCCTCTCAACTTCCATCCATTGATCTCTCAAACCCGAACACAGCTCTCCGCTCTTGGAAAGCCATCACAGATTCCATAGCCGACAAGCTATGTCCGCTAGCAACCAAAAAATCACTCCCAAACGCCTCCAAAAGACAACCATGGTTCACAGAAGAACTAAGAAAGCTAAAACAAAATCTAAGACAGAAAGAGAGCGACTGGCGCAAATCCCCAAGCACCAATACACGATCCATCTACAAAACCACCCTCCATCAATACAAGTCAACTACCTCTAAATCCAAAAGGGACTACTATGCATCCAAGATTCACCACTTAATCTTCGACGCAAAAGCCCTCTTCGCCTATGTCTCCAATCTCACCCAAATCATCCCACAGGAGATTCCCAACGACCTAGCACAACCCAAAGCTGAAGAACTTGCTCTTCATTTTCACAACAAAGTCAACAGCCTTCTAACTCATCTGCCTTCTAATCCCACCGACCCTGCTCTTTACCAGTCTCTTCAACAATCATCCCCCAACAACAATGGTCTGGAAACACTTGAACCCATCTCTATCTTAGAGATACAAACTCTTATAAGAAGAATGAAACCTTCCTCCCATCCTTTGGATACTATCCCCACCAAACTGCTCCTGGCCATCCCTGACTCCATCGCTAAAACATTGTCGGACATCATAAACTGCTCACTCTCCCAAGGACTATATCCAGACGACCTCAAATTGGCCTCCATCAAACCTCTACTCAAGAAACCCAACTTGGATCCTAAAGACCCCAACAACTTCCGTCCTATCGCCAGTCTCCCATTCATAGCCAAGATTCTAGAAAAAGTTGTCAATACTCAACTCTCCGAATACATAGAAGAAAACAAAATCCTATTCCAATCACAATACGGATTTCGCAAATCACTGAACACAGAATCCCTCCTCATCTCCATGTCTGACTTCATATTAATGGGCCTTGACAAAGGCCAATCCTTCCTCTTAATTCTACTGGACCTATCAGCCGCCTTTGATACGGTCAATCATTCCATTCTCACTTCCATTCTGGCTTCTATAGGTATCTCAGGCACCGCTCTCTCATGGTTTAAATCTTTTCTCTCCAACAGAGGCTTCAAGGTTAAGATACAGAACAAAGAATCTTCACGAATGGACACATCCATAGGAGTCCCTCAGGGCTCCTCACTGTCACCTACACTCTTTAACATTTATCTTTTACCTATCTGCCAACTCCTCTCCAACCTTAACCTCAAACATTTTCTCTACGCCGACGACATCCAGATCGTGATACCCATTAAAGAATCTTACACAAAAACATTGGTTCACTGGGAAAACTGTCTCTTCGAAATTAAACATCTCCTGGCTAACCTAAACCTAGTTTTAAACTCCTCTAAAACAGAACTGCTTCTCATCTCCCCAGATAACAATGCCATCTCTAATCCTCCAACTATCCCAACTACTACACAGGTGAGAGATCTAGGAGTATTAATTGATAACCGGATGAACCTTAAAGCTTACATCAACAGAACCACCAAGGACTGTTTCCACAAACTCCAAGTTCTGAAAAGAATTAGACCACTCTTCCACACTCAGGACTTCAGAACCATTCTACAAGCTATCATTTTTTCTAAGATCGATTACTGTAACTCTATCCTACTGGGCCTACCTTCCTCCTATACTAGACCCCTCCAGATGTTACAAAACGCTGCGGCAAGATTACTGACAAACTCCAGGAGGAGGGACCATATATCTCCAATCCTAAAAGATCTCCACTGGTTGCCTGTTCACTTTAGAATCCTCTACAAATCTCTTTCCATAATATACAAAACCATCCATCAACACACCCCACTCGACTTACAATTCCCATTCCAAATTTATAACTCCTCCAGACCAACAAGAGACACACTCAGAGGATCTCTTCAAGTACCCCCAGCCAGAACTACCAAACACATTACCTTGAGAGATCGGGCCTTTTCAACAGCCGGCCCCCTTCTATGGAACTCCATCCCACCGGACCTTAGACAGGAGCCCAGCCTCCCAACCTTCAGGAAGAGACTTAAGACCTGGCTGTTTAAAAAAGCTTTCCCGGACACCGATTAATTCTATTCAGCCAGATTCTACCACTTCCACATGTAAAAATGTTATTACTAATGTAAATACCTATACCTAATGTTATTCTCTCCCTTTTCTTCTCTCCTCCCAGTTCTTTTACCTTGTTATTTGTAACTGCTTTCTTCTACACAAATAGGTTATTGAATTGTTCACTGTACACCCCTGTTATATGTAAACCGGCATGATGTGTTTGCAACATGAATGCCGGTATATAAAAATTTTAAATAAATAAATAAAATAAATTTTAAACATCTCTATCATATCCCCCCTCAGCCGTCTCTTCTCCAAGCTGAAACGTCCTAACCACTTTAGTCTTTCCTCATAGGGGAGCTGTTCCATTCCCCTTATCATTTTGGTAGCCCTTCTCTGTACCTTCTCCATCGCAATTATATCTTTTTTGAGTTGCGGCGACCAGAATTGTACACAGTATTCAAGGTGCGGTCTCAGCATGGAGCAATACAGAGGCATTATGACATTTTCCGTTTTATTCACCATTCCCTTTCTAATAATTCCCAACATTCTGTTTGCATTTTTGACTGCCGCAGCACACTGAACCGACGATTTCAATGTGTTATCCGCTATGACACCTAGATCTTTCTTGGGTTGTAGCGCCAGCAGCCTGTTTCCACCCTGGTTAAGATGAAGCCCATCCCTTCGGAAGAGACTCCCCCTTCCCCAAAAGGTTCCCCAGTTCCTAACAAAACTGAATCCCTCTTCCTTGCACCATCGTCTCATCCATGCATTGAGACTCCGGAGCTCTGCCTGCCTCTGGTGACCTTCGCGTGGAACAAGGAGCGTTTCAGAGAATGCTACCCTGGAGGTTCTGTATTTTTCTACCTAAGAGCCTAAATTTGGCTTCCAGAACCTCCCTCCCACATTTTCCTATGTTGGTGCCCACATGTACCAAGACAGCCGGCTCCTCCCCAGCACTGTCTAAAATCCTATCTAGGTGACGCGTGAGGTCCGTCACCTTCGCACCAGGTAGACATGTTACCAGGTGATCCTCACGCCCACCAGCCTCCCAGCTGTCTACATTCCTAATAATCGAATCACCAACTATGACAGCCGACCTATCCCTTCCCTCCTGGGCAGTAGGCCTTGGGGAGATATCCTCGTTACGAAAGGACAGTGCATCACCTGGAGAGCAGGTCCTTGCTACAGGATCCTTTCCTGCTGCACCTGGTTGATGCTCTCCCATCATGAGACCACCTTCCTCCAAGGCAGCACCAGGGCTGCCAGTCTGAAGTTGGGACCTGACTACTATGTCCCTGAAGGTTTCATCTATATACCTCTCTGTCTGCCTCAGCTCCTCCAGGTCTGCCACTCTAGCCTCCAGAGATCGGACTCGTTCTCTGAGAGCCAGGAGCTCTTTGCATCGCATGCACATGTACAACTTCTCACTGGTGGGTAAAAAATCATACATGTGACACTCGATGCAAAAGACCTTGAAGCCCCCCCTCTTGCTGCTGGACTGCTGCCTTCATCTCAGTTTTGATCAGTTCCTAGTTAAGTTTTAGGTTGCTGTGGGAGTAGGAATGTGTCTAACGTCCTTTAAATGTATTAGTGAATTCGCTATATGTCTGGTAGTGGCCTACAGGGGTCTGATCAAACTCTCAAAGTTTTTGTTTTGGGGTGTTTTGGTTTTTTTTGTGAAAGTGGCACCTGCCTATAAATTAAAGGATGAGCTAGGGAGGGGTGGGAGGGTTGGGAAATACAAACAGTCTAACTTCAGTTAGTCAGCCAGAGTGACTCACTGGTCTCTTGATTAACAAATGTTGGTACCTATTCAAACCAAATCACACTACCTCAACACCTTTCCAAGGTGAGTAACTGAACTGAACGTTTCAACCTTTTTACGTAGGTATACACTGCTCCTAGCTTATTTCTAGCTTCTGACTACTTTTTGTGGTTTGTTTGTTTTTTTGTGTGTTTGTTTTGTGTTTTTTTTTAAATACAAACACTCAGTTCTGCTTACTAATTGCCTTACAGACTTTTAAAAATAAACACACTACCTACTGCTTACTAGCTGCCTTATTGACAGACTATTTAAAAATACAAACAGTCTTAACTTGTGTATTCACTGCCTTACTGACTATTAAAAGCACAAACACACTAAATCAGGGGTCAGGAACCTTTTTGGCTGAGAGAGCCATAAACACCACATATTTTAAAATGTGATTCCATGAGAGCCATACAATATGTTTAAAACTAAATACAAGTAAATGTGTGCATTTTATGTAAGATCACACTTTTAAAGTACAATAAGTCTCTGAAAATATTACACCAGGCCTTAAGACACCAATACATCTCCTATTAGGAAAACGGACCAAGTCAGGCAGCTATAGAGTCCTACACAGAAACTACACGCCAGCAGAAAACCTCACCTGAATCACGTGCTGTCCCTCACCTAACATAGAATAAAGAGACCAAAACGCATAACAAGAAGCATGCAGAAAAAACTGAATTGGAAACTGCAACAAGCCAGAGTCTCTGTATGCAGTGTAACAAAGGAAAAAAGAAACATCACCCATCCTTATAAAACAAATCAAGAAATATAAAATCATCAGCAGTAAAACTGTACTAACAAAAAGAACATATTTCGAAACAGCTGATGAGTGGAATATCCAATAATTAAACACTCATATAAAACATTTCCAGATACCAACAAAATATTTCAAAATAGCAGACACAAAGACCCAGTAATGAAAAATAATAAGGATACAAAAATTTTTTTGCTCTGCATACCTGGGAATGTTTGATATCCAGGTGTCCTGAGATTGTTCTGAATTAGCAGGAGGTGGGGTGGTTTGCTTGGAACTTTCTCCTCTCTCAGTCACATACCAGCGCTCTCTCTCACACTGGCTCTCTATTACACACCTATATACACATGCTCTCAGTCACTCACATATACACATGCTTTTTCTCTTTCACTTATATAGGCTCTTAATTACACATTTACACACATGCTGTCTATCTTTTCACGCTTACACACACACAGGCTTTCAATCACAAATACATGCTGTCTTTTTCTCTCACACACAGACTCATTCACATGCTTATAAACATGTCCTCTTTCTCTCATTTACACACAGGCTCTCAATCACATACTCACATGCTCCCTCACCTAAATCAGCTCTCAATCACACACAGACACACATGGTCTCTCTCTCTCATTTAAACACAGGCTCTCAATCACATACTCACATGCTCCATCACCTAAACCAGCTCTCAATCACACACAGACACACATGATCTCTCTCTTACTTATACACACAGGCTCTTAATCATACATACACATGATTTCTCTCACACACAAAGGATCTCAATCATACACACATACTCTTTCACACAAACAGGTTTTCAATCACAAACTTACACATACAGGTTCCCAATGGTAAACTTACATTCATGCTCTCTCTCTCTCACAGGCAGGCTCTCAATCACAGACATACTCTCTTTCACATGTACAGGCTCTCAATCATTCACATACATGCAATCTCTCTCACACACACACACGCGCGCCCCCCCCCCCCCCTGCCCTGAAGAGGAAGTGGAGAGTATCGGGTGCTTGCGCGGCAAGAAGAGGCCACGCTAGTGCGCTCGGCATCGGCCCGAAGAAAAGAAGACTGCAGCGCGGCTCGGAGGAAAATGAAGAGGTTCAACCGCGGCCGATGGGACTCCGCCTCCGCGAGGGCTGAAAATGAAGAGGTTAGCGTTGGGAGGAGGCTGCTGCTGCCGCGAGTTCCCGGGGTGGGGGAGAGAGTGAATGAGCAAGCATGTGTGTTTGTTCTTGTTATATGTAACTTTATTACCTCCTCTGATTATTTTACTGTTAAATGGTTGATAAGAATGTTTACCCCTTTGTTACATGTAAACCGATTTGATATGACACCTGTCATGAAGGTCGGTATATAAAAAGAATTAAATAAATAAATAAATGTGCCGGCCCGGGAGGCCACAGCCTTTGCACACATGGTTTTGACTGGACCACGGGCAGCCTGCTGCCCTGTTCGGGAGTAACTTGGATACATCCCACTTGTTCTGGATCCACCTGTCTAAATGCTAAGAAATGAGAAATTACTACTCACCTGATAATTTTCTTTTCTTTAGTATAGACAGCTGGATCCATCTTCTTGCCCTTGGCTGCCGGCAGGTTGTGCTATTGTCTTCCTGTATGGCTGCGTGTTTCCAGGGTTACTGGTAAGTGTTAATCTAGTCCCAAGACTAGTGTTAATACATTCTTTGTCTGAGCTCAGTGTTTCCTGATGACTGAGCTCAGACAAGTTTTATTAGTCTGTCCACGGTTGGCTTTTGCAGAGAATACTGGTAGGGGTATTATATACTGTGATGTCAGCTTTGCTCTGTCTCCATCTGCTGGTAGAGGTGCATGATCCACCTGTCTATACTAAAGAAAAGGAAATTCAGGCAAGTAGTAATTTCTCATTTATTTGTATTTATTTAACTTACTCCTTTTCATGGTAGCTCAAGGAGAATTACATTTGGGTACTATAGGGAATTGAAATTGAAAATGCTGTTCAACCTGTTGCATTAGCCAAGATTCATTTTACTAGGTGTGATAGAAAATATCTGCTGCCACCCACTCTATGCAGGCCTCTAAATACATTGAATGTGACCTTGTTAGGAATAAAGCACTGATCCTAGGACATTCTGTGAATTATTTACTCACCTCAGGGCATTAAGAAAAGGCCTACTCTCTTAAGAAGCACATATATGTCCTCTGCATATCTTCATGAGAGTTGGACTCAGATCTGCAAATTCATAGATTTAAACTCTATAAAATAATAGTTTGGAAAGTTCAAGCAGCCATTATCCTTGGCTGCTCTCTAGTGTCTCCAGATAAGGTCACTTTTCAGTCTTTCATGCTGTATTCATACTTGGGTTGTGTCAGTATGATGCAGCAACTTCTTTGTTGGTAGAATAAAAGCTTTTTTTGAAAACTTTGAATGTTTTCTTTTCATTTTGGAGTGAAATTTAAAATCAGTAATGAAAAGGGAGAACATAATCTGCCTGCAGATTTGGAATATATTTGGATCCCAAAGAAAAGTTAAATCCTGTTAAGTCCATTTGCTCGCATAGTTTTTAAATGGTAATTCTTTTTCCCAGTGATTTAATTTTCTACAACTCATGGAAATGAAAAAAATCCACACAAAATTGTGCAAGCAAAATCTTTTGTAGAAAGTGTTAAATTTGAGAATTCAGCAAAGGGTCCATAGTGTTTTAGGCACAGTTTTTATGAGAATTGTTTTTCTCTATCATAAATGACAGGATATTAAACCTTTAAGCAAATGATATCCTGTTTCAGAATTATGCAGGCAAGTTGACTGGGAAGACTTTTTTATACTTTTTCCCCTGCTTTTACACATCTTTGTCTGCCTGTAATTTAAATCGTGATCCCAAATTATTTTAACATTTTAATACTGTTTTAATTCATATCTTCTTATAATAGATTTTACTGGACAGGCGCAATAAGTGAGCAATTTACTAATGAACTGAAGAGGAGGGAGGGTGGTTGGGGGAGTATTTGAGGGTTAAATTCAGAGTTTTGTGTAGTAGGTTCTGTTTATTACACTTGTAATTGTTAAATACAAACTCTTTGAATAAAAAGTAAATTAACATTTCCTTGTTGAGATTTTCAAATGCCAAAAAATTCGTTCACCAAACATCCCAAAATTGATTTGGAACTGTTATAAATATTTTATTAATTTGTTTTGTAGCAGCACCATTGATGAATCTTGTGTTGAGTAATGTAGATGTACATTTTTTAGGTGTTTGGAGGTGGTAATTACCTTTGGACTTTTAGCCTTCTTTTCCAAATAACACTCAGGTCATCTTACAGCATTATTAGTATTCAAGTACAATAAGTCCCAGCTCCAAAGAGCTTACAGTCTAAATGGGTACCTGAAGCTATGGGAGATGTCTTGTGCAAAGTTATAAAGAGCATCTTTAGGGGAAGTAGAATTTGAACCCTAATTTCACTGGTTCTCAGCCCAATGCCGTAACCAACAGGTCACTCCTAGTGAACTACATTTTTTGATGGTGGAGTAACTCCATATTAAATAAATCTAAATAAACCAAAGGAAATTCTGTTCACATTTCACAGAAGAACATGGTTAAGATAGACAAGTTATCTTCCTAGTGCAAGAAGTGTTTGTACTCAGACTGGTTCTGAAAAAAATATTTGTAAATTAGTACTTTTGGTGTGCCATAGATGTTAATTTATATTAATGTTTAGAGCCAGATGCTTCTCTCCTTTAACTAAAATCATGCCATAAAAACTAAAGTGCTATGAAATCTCGGTATAATAATTTTTCCCTATAACATGATCTGTATGTTCCAATTAATTTATTCTTCCTCATAAGAAATCACATTCAGGCCGATACAGTACAGTGCACTCCGATGGAGCACACTGTTAACCTGCCCTTGGACGCACGTTTTCCCTTACCCCTTATTCAGTAAGGGGCGGAAACCGCGCGTCTAACCCGCGGCACCTAATAGCACCCTCAACATGCAAATGCATGTTGATGGCCCTATTAAGTATGCCCGCGCGATACAGAAAGTAAAATGTGCAGCCAAGCCGCACGTTTTACTTTAAGAAATTAGCGCCTACCCAGAGGTAGGCGCTAGTTTCTGCCGGCACTGGGAAAGTGCACAGAAAAGCAGTAAAAACTGCTTTTCTGTGCACCCTCCGACTTAATATCATGGCAATATTAAGTCGGAGGTCCCGAAGAGTAAAAAAAAGAAAAAACAATTTAAAATGGGCTGGCGGCTGTCGAGCCGAAAACCGGACGCTCAATTTTGCCGGTTTCCGAGCCCGTGGCTGTCAGCAGGCTCGAGAACCGATGCCGGCAAAATTGAGCGTCTGCTGTCAAACCCGCTGACAGCTGCCGCTCCGGGTCAAAAGGAGGCGCTAGGGACGCGCTAGTGTCCCTAGTGCCTCCTTTTGCCCGTTTCTACTGCACCACCTAATTTAAATACAGAATAGCGCGCACAGGCGAGTGGCCTGTGCGCGCGCCGGGAGAGCGGGCATTCGTCTGCTGTCCCGCGGACTTTACTGAATCGTCCTGATAGTGCCTTACACACAAAGATTTTGATAATGAACAAAAAGTTTGAGTTAATATGTACAAATCTTTTTGTAATTTTATTTTAGGTGATTGACGATAATGAGCTTGAAGTGCATCTGGCAGAAGAGGAGCCTGGGACAGCTTTGTTCAAGGAGTCACATCCCTCAGAGACCCTTAAACTTCAGCATAATTTTGAAAGCATTGAGCAGCATTTCACATGTGATTTAACTGAAGCCAAAGATACTCTTGAATGTGAAATGACTGATGTGGACGAGGGCCATTTGGTGGCTCAAAACAACTTTATGTTAGTAGTTGAAGGGGAAGAAGGGGAAACAGAACAAGAAGCAACCCCAGCAATACATATTCCTACTGAAGTAACAAATACAGTAATAGAAGAACATGCAAATTATGTAGAAAATATTGAGAATCAGGAATATATTAAAAGTCCAATGTCATTTATAACTAATGCTCAAGAGCCTAAAAATATTGTTGAGGCATTGCCATATGTGCCTGAACCAATTAAGGTTGCTATTGCAGAAAATTTATTAGATGTAATCAAAGATACAAGAAGTAAAGATTTCACAATGGAAGTGGTGGAGCAATCTATTAATGAAAGGATTCATCTCAGAAGCAGAAACATAAGGAGTTCACACAGATCAATGAAAACACCTTTAAAAATAGCTAAAGAATCAAATGCAGATGATATAATTGACAGCCATATGAATGAAAGGTTAAACTCTGTACGGAATCTGGGAGAGAGAAGTACTAAAAATAAGGAAGTTCATGCCACAGATATTCAAAAACAATCATCAAAAGAAAATAAACAAGAGCCTGTAGAACCTTCTACTCCGAGGAGGAGTGCCAGGAGAATAAAAGGAATGATGGGAGAGCTACAGGAAAGTTCTCATCTGTCTGAAGAAATGGCTAGGGATCATCCTGCACCTCAGATCATCATCTCTGCTAAGAGAGGCTCAAGAAAAACTAGAGAGAATATTTCAGAAGCACTAGAAAAAGCTCTTTCTGCTGAAGAGAGAAAGCAAATAGTGACTGCTTCAAAGAAGGGCGCAAAGGAGACAGAGACTGTATCGGTGCTTCCTAAAGAATTACCTGTAGCTGAGAAGCAAGAAATAAAGCCACCTGCTACTCCCAGAAGAGCTGTAAGGGAAATGAAAAATCTTTTAGAGGTTCAAGAAAGTAATCGGCTTGTTGCTGAAAAGGTACAAATACCCAGTTCTCCCAGCAGAAATGCCAGAAAATCGAAAGATGTGACATTTGAGCTTAATGAAAGTGTCAGCTCTAATCTGGAGAAACAGCAAATGCCTGTAACCCCTAGAAGGGGAAGGAGTAGTGCAATGGAATTCTTAAAGCAAACAGAGCTTGAATCATCCAAGCTATTACTTCAAGAACAACATGAGTTGCCTACCTCTCAGAGGAGGCATTCTCGGAGAGGGACATTAAATCAGTCAGAAGTTACAGGTAGTACAGCAGTGCAGGAACACATGGTCCATACTCCTCAGAGAAGATCCAAAAGGCTAAATGTCAGTAAAACGAATATTGTTGAGAATGTAAAACCTATTGTGGATGAAACAGTGGAACAGCCATTAGAAGAACTTGCCATCACCAGAACGTCTAGAAGGAGGCTGACCAAAATGAATAAGAGTCAAAATAGGAAAAGCACACTACCTTCAGTAACAGAAGAGAGCACAGAAGAGAGAAGTTTACATAAATCACCAGAGAGCAAAGACAGACTACACAGTACTGATAATGTCTTACATGATGAAAAAAGGGAATCTTTAACAAATTTCCGTATCACAAGGACGAGATCAAGCAGTGTATTTCAAGACACTTCAGACAAGTCATTTGTTTTTTCTCCTCCTTCTACAAGACTTAAAAAGAAGTCAAAAGGTATATTGGGGAACAAATATAGATGTCTTTGAGGTATGGTTTTTAGTAATACCCATCGATTGTATGCACACTATTTGCTGGTCTAGATGATTTTAGTTGGATATATTCGAACAGCAAGCAGGGAGAGATGCCTGTGGTAACTGAGGGGCAATAATTCATCATGGCATAAGTGTAGTTTATAAGTGCAGATCTTGGTAAATAGTAACATAGTATATGATGGTCCATCTAGTTACTTGGGTAATAACTTCCACGCCGTGCAGTTACCCCAAACCCTGTGCTTTCTGTTGAAGGTAGCAACTGCTATACTGTGAGGTTACACACACACACGGCTACCCCCATTCTGAAATATTACATATAAATTTAGCCAAAGTTACCCCTTTTTTCTTTTCGATCCTCTAGCCATTAGGGATCCTCTGTTTATCCCATGCCCTTTTGAAATCCTTTACTATTCTTGTCTTCACCACCTCTTCTGGGACGGCATTCCATGCATCCACCATCCTTTCTGTGAAGAAATATTTCCTGATGACATTCCTGAGTCTACCCCCTTGGAATTTCACATTATAATCCCTTGGTCTACAGATATATATTCCTTATATATTGTTACCTATCAAACCTATAGGGTCATTCATCAAAATGTGTAAGGGCTTTAACACACGCGATAACACGTTAACACCATAATACATGCGATAACGATAATGCACAGCATGAATGCAAATTTTGGGGAGGGGCAGGATTTAGGAAAATAAGGGGCAATATCGCATCGTGCGATAGCATGACACATGCTATCGTATAGTTTTAACACCGGAAATAACTACACCTCTTTTCCTGGTGTTAGGCTGTGCAATATGTCCGAAATAGCCATAACGCAATTTTCGATACATTTTTTTAATTGCATTTTGGCCATTTCTGGGCTGGGGAGTGGAGAAGAGAGAGAGCGCCTCTGGAGAGGGTATCACAGTATGCAACTATTTATATCTATAGGAGGGCCATCTAATAGGTCGAGGTGAGGTGGTGGTGGTTTAGGGTGTAGGGGCCAGTTTCTCATGAGGAGTGCGACGTATGAACAGCACAGTACACCTTAGTGAAGATTTGACGTCATTTGGAGTGAGGAAAGTATCAGAAAGATGACATTTTGTACTATGTTACCTCACCCTAGCTTGATGGACTCCATAACAGGGTACATTCAAGCTAGGGTGAGGAAACAGTAGAAATTTCATCTTTGTAAGACTGTACTTTGTAAGGTGTACTGTGCTGTTCATACATCGCACTCCTCATGAGAAACTGGCCCCTAAACCATCACCAACACCTTACCTCGACCTATTAGATGGCCCTCCTATAAAGATATAAATACTTTACTACTATGAGGGCCTTGTAGATAGGCGTGCGCTTTCTCTCTCTCTCTCTCAGCGCAAGATGCGAAAATAGGAATTATCGCAGGTTGCAATAAGTTTACCGCACCACGCAGTACTACAGATGCAAAGCAGTAAGTTACCATGTGGTGCGGTAATTCTAAAATTTCCCTAAATACACCCCTTTTTCTTAATGCAGGCTTTATCAATGCGTTAACGCATTTTGATGAATGTAGGGGCTAGTTCATTCATAATCTATGAATGACACATTTCACCCATAGAGAATTCAAGTACCGTACTTGACAGCAGTGTTGGCCACCTCCAGTCCTCAAGAATCACAAACTGCTCTGACCTAGATTTGTGCACACTGCCTCCATTGTATACAAATATATAGTGGCTTGTAAAAGTATTCTATTCCCTAAAAAAGTTAACAGATTTGTATGCATTACAAATGACACACAGATTGTTCCAATAGTATGTTTTTTGCAAACCAGTATTTTCAAAGTCACAATTCTTATTTCTCTGCACTGTTTATAAAATAAAATTAAAAACTGAAAAATGCTGCTTGCATAAGTATTCAACCCCTTCAGACCAGTACTTGGTAGAACCACCTTTTGCTGCAGTAACCGCTTTAAGTCTGTTGAGGTAAGTTTCTACCAGTTTTGCACAGTTTTGGGAGTGATTTTTGAACATTTTTTCTGGTAGATTTGCTCCAGGTTGTTCAGGTTCGCTGGATGACGCTTATGGACTACAGTCTTCAAGTAGTGCCACAAATTCTCAATTGAATTGATGTCTGGACTTTGGCATGGCCATTGTAGAACCTTCACCTTTTTGTTCAACCATGCCTGTGTTGCTTTGGCCTTGTGCTTGGGATCATTGTCCTGCTGAAAGATGAACTTTTTCCCAAGTTTTAGTTTTTTTAGCGGATTGAAGTAGGTTCTCATAGAAATGACTGCAGAAGACCAAACGGCCCAGCAAGCTTTTCTGCTTTTTTTTTTCTCTCACATACTTATCTGTTTCTCTTGCCTCTTAGTAACCTTTTTTATTCTATTTCCCTTCCACCCCCGCCATTAATATAGAGAGCAGTGTAGGAACTGCATTTAAGTGAAATAGCTTAATTAGTTAGGGGTATTAAGCACCGCAATATCCAAGCTACACCCATGCTTATCTGTTTATCCAGACTATGTAATTCAGTCCTTGTTGGTTGTTGCCTGAATATAGATCCATCCACCTTTCTTCATTCCCTCCTGCCATTGAAGCAGAGAGCCATGCTGGCTATGCATTGAAAGTGAAGTATCAGTCTTGCTCCCCTGCCGTTGAAGCAGAGAGCTATGCTGGATATACGTGAAGTGTCAAACTTTCTCCCCTGCCGTTGAAGCAGAGAGCTATGCTGGATATGCATTGAAAGTGAAGTATCAGGCTTATTTGGTTTGGGGTAGTAACCGCCGTAACAAGCAAGCTACTGCCTGCTTTTTGTGAATGCAAATCCTTTTTTCCACATTTCCTCATTGCTGCTGAAGCTTAGAGCAATGTTGGAGTCGCATTAACCGTGTGTATGTTTATTGAATTAAGGGTATTATCACCAGGTAGTAGCCGTCGTTCCAGTGAGCCACCCACTCTTCATTCACATCCTCTAGACTTTATGGATCCACAGTGTTTATCCCACGCCCCTTTGAAGTCCTTTACAGTTTTGGTCTTAGCCACTTCCTCCGGAAGGTCATTCCAGGCATCCACCACCCTCTCCGTGAAGAAATACTTCCTGACATTGGTTCTGAGTCTTCCTCCCTGGAGTTTTAAATCGTGACCCCTGGTTCTGCTGATTCTTTTCCAACGGAAAAGGTTTGTCGTTATCTTTGGATCATTAAAACCTTTCAAGTATCTGAAAATCTGTATCATATCACCTCTGCTCCTCCTTTCCTCCAGGGTGTACATATTTAGATTCTTCAATCTCTCCTCATAAGTCATTCAATGACGACTACCTTTTTGGTCGCCCTTCTCTGGACCGCCTCCATCTTGTCTCTGTCTCTTCGGAGATACGGTCTCCAGAACTGAGCACAGTACTCCAGGTGAGGCCTCACTAAGGACCTGTACAAGGGGATCATCACTTCCCTTTTCTTACTCGATATTCCTCTCTCATTCTTCTGGCTTTAGCTATCGCCTTGTCACATTGTTTCGCCGTCTTCAGATCATTAGACACTATCACCCCAAGGTCTCTCTCTTGCTCCGTGCATATCAGCCCTTCATCCCCCATCGAATACAGTTCTTCCGGATTTCCACACCCCATATGCATGACTCTACACTTCTTGGCATTGAATCTCAGCTGCCATATCTTCAATCACTCTTCTAGCTTCTTTAAATCCCGTCTCATTCTCTCCACTCCTTCCGGCGTGTCCACTCTGTTGCAGATCTTAGTGTCATCCGCAAACAGACAAACCTTACCTTCTATCCCGTCTGCCATGTCGCTCACATAGATACTGAACAGGACAGGTCCCAACACTGATCCTTGCGGCACTCCGCTTAACACCGCTCTCTCTTCAGAGTAAGTTCCATTTATCATCGCACATTGTCTTCTGTCCGTCAACCAGTTTGCAATCCAGGCCACCACCTCGGCACTCACTCCTAAGCTTCTCATTTTATTATTCTCTTGCAGTATCTTCCTATAAGTTGCATCATCCACTCGTCCTTCAATTTTAACAAGCTGCCCAGCCCCACTGAGAGAAAGCAGCCCCACAACATGATGCTGCCACCCCCATACTTTACTGTTGACATGGTGTTTGCTAAGGAATGGGCAGTGTTAGGTTTGTGTCACATACAGCATTTTGAATTTTGGCCAAAAGCTCCATTTTTGTCTCATCTGACCACGTTTTAGCTGGTGATGCTTTCTGGTATCTCCAAACCTGCTTTGATATGGTATTTCTCCAGTAATGGCTTCTTTCTAGCTACCCTCCCATGTTAGGTCAGTTGTATCTAGAGCTCTTTATATGGTTGACTGGTGCACCTCCTCTCCAGTCTCAGGCATTGAACTCTGTAGCTCCTTCAAAGTGATTGTTGGTCTCTCCATGGTTTCCCTCACAAGTCTCCTTGCTCTGACACTGAGTTTTATCTAGGCAGTGTCTTGGTGGTATGATGCAGCTTCCATTTCCTCACAAGTTCTCAAACAGTGCTCAGTGGGATGTCCAAGTACTTGGATATTATTTTGTAGCCTTTTCCTATCTTGTGCATGTCTATAACTTTATCTTTCCTAGCATGTAGCCAGATGGACTCAGGATCAGTGGGTATTGTGCTCTTCTGCTAGCAGATGGGAGACGGAGTCAGATTTCAAAGCTGACGTCACTCCAGATATACCCCTGCAGTAAGCTCAGCTCTTCAGTATCTCTCCGTCTCCTAGCAGATGCGGACACTATCCCACACACTAGAATAGTGTTAAGAATTACAGCAAAGAAGAAACAAAATTTACCTTAAAGAAGATCGAGGCCCGCTCTCCTGCGTTGATACCTAAGGGTCCCTCCCACAGTCGAGAATTCCTGAGGTGATCTCCGATATCCCTCAGAGGTGTGCCTTGGTCCGGTAGCCGGTTTCCGGCATGGACTTAGCCCCCAGTATGGCTGAAAGGCAGCAGGTGCAGAAACGAGTGCGGCGGTGAAGGTAATTCCCTCTCCCCCCGCAGCTGGAGACCGTCCGGCACATGATCGGTAAGCGCCGAGACCAGGTAAGAAAAAATCTTTAAATTCAGGTCTCCAGTCTCCAGAGCTCGGATTGCCATACCAAATTCTTCTCCAGCGAGGTTAAAAGGGAGCACCGATCAGGTTAAGCAGCCTTGGTTGGGCTAGGCCCCGATCCGGTGCAAGGGTCCACACACGTGGAGACCCCCGGGGGGGGGGGGGGGGGGGGGCGCCATCTTACATGCGGGAGTCATCTGCATCATCTTCCCTTCTCAACCGACGGTACGTGCAGGACAGGCAGGGCAGCCGATGCGCTTAACTTGCGCGTGTCCAATACAGACGCGCGCACAGCAGCATGCACAACTGAGCGCACCCGACGCGCATAACTACACGCACAGCCGTGTTTGCAACTGCATGCGCGCAAACACATTGAAGCTATGGCACCAGCGTCCAAGAAGGCCAGAAGGCACTCTATTTGCACAGCATACCACATAAGAGCCGCGCAGCCTGAATTGGAGTCTTGTCTGTGTCAACATTGCGAAGAAGCCCAGGGGGAACCAAAGCCTAGTCCCTTACTGTCGGGAGATGGTTCCGGAACTACTGACGATAACTCCCCGGTTCTATTCATCTCCGAGATGGCTTCCCCACAGGAGGGCACCTCTGGGGCCCCTACTCAGACTCCCCCTGGGATTAACATGGACCCAAGGACCTTCTCCTGGTTGGAATTTTTCCAAGGGCTGCAAGCTTTCGTTCAGGCGCAATCAGCCCCGGCTGCACCCCAGGCTCAACCCCTGCCGGAAGCACAAGATCCGCCTGGCTCGGATGCCTCGAGACATGCCTCACCTAACCAAGAACTTCTCTGACAGGGACACAGACACCTCAGTTGATGAGGGTGACTCCCTGGAAGAAGGAGAAACCCCTCCAGGAATCGAACCATACTGAACCATGCTTCGCTTTTTCCACAAGGATGAATTACCAGCCTTGTTTCCCAGACTCTGAAGACACTGTGTGTTCCAGGCATGGACCCTATGGCGGAACCAAAGAAGAACCCAATCTTGGTGTCCCTTCGTAAGGCCTCATGCTACTTCCCCATGATGGAAGCCATCCAGGAACTGATTGACCTGGAGTGGGATGTCCTGGAGGCCAGCTTCAAAGGGGGTCGGGCCTTGGAAGCCCTATACCCTCTAGAACCAACGATCAAGTAACGTCTGCGTTCCCCGAAAGTGGACACTTTGGTCCGTGCTGTCTCAAAGCGAACAACGATTCCTGTTGAGGGAGGGGCTGCATTGAAGGATACTCAGGACAGATTGGAATCCATCCTTAAGCAGGCCTTCCACGCAACAGCAATGACATTGCAGATTGCTTCCTGCGGCACGTTCCTGCTTGCTCCTCTCGAGAGAGAAAGAGAGAGGCAAATAACTCCGGAACGTATACCGGAGAACAATGGAACCTGCAGCAGCCTTCCTGACGGACGCAAGTTCAGACCTGGTGCGCACCTCAGCCAGGGGCGTTGCCGCGGTAGTGGCAGCCAGAAGACATGTTCAGAGTAGTTAAATCACAAGCAGATTGTGATAAATTGCAGGAAGACCTTGTGAGACTGGAAAATTGGGCATCCAAATGGCAGATGAAATTTAATGTGGATAAGTGCAAGGTGATGCATATAGGGAAAAATAACCCATGCTATAATTACACAATGTTGGGTTCCATATTAGGTGCTACAACCCAAGAAAGAGATCTAGGTGTCATAGTGGATAACACACTGAAATCGTCGGTACAGTGTGCTGCGGCAGTCAAAAAAGCAAACAGAATGTTGGGAATTATTAGAAAGGGAATGGTGAATAAAACGGAAAATGTCATAATGCCTCTGTATCGCTCCATGGTGAGACCGCACCTTGAATACTGTGTACAATTCTGGTCGCCGCATCTCAAAAAAGATATAATTGCGATGGAGAAGGTACAGAGAAGGGCTACCAAAATGATAAGGGGAATGGAACAACTCCCCTATGAGGAAAGACTAAAGAGGTTAGGACTTTTCAGCTTGGAGAAGAGACGACTGAGGGGGGATATGATAGAGGTCTAGAATGGGTAGATGTGAATCGGTTATTTACTCTTTCGGATAGTAGAAAGACTAGGGGGGCACTCCATGAAGTTAGCATGGGGCACATTTAAAACTAATCTGAGAAAGTTCTTTTTTACTCAACGCACAATTAAACTCTGGAATTTGTTGCCAGAGGATGTGGTTAGTGCAGTTAGTATAGCTGTGTTTAAAAAAGGATTGGATAAGTTCTTGGAGGAGAAGTCCATTACCTGCTATTAAGTTCACTTAGAGAATAGCCACTGCCATTAGCAATGGTTACATGGAATAGGCTTAGTTTTTGGGTACTTGCCAGGTTCTTATGGCCTGGATTGGCCACTGTTGGAAACAGGATGCTGGGCTTGATGGACCCTTGGTCTGACCCAGTATGGCATTTTCTTATGTTCTTATGTTCTTAACTATGGCTACGGAATTGGTCTGCGGACACAACATCTAAAGAGAATCTCACAAGATTGCCCTTTAAAGGATCGCTCTTGTTCGGAAGCGAATTGAAGTTAGCCAGCAAATGGGGTGAATCCCCAGTGCCTCGGCTACCGGAAGATAGGAGTAAAAGATCTGTGTCCCTCCCCCAGAAGAACCAAGGGCAGAGGATCACAGCGCTTTAGACCCTACAGGAACTCGCAGTTCCAGGCACCGCTTCCCTCCAGAAGGTCTCAGCCCTTTCAGAACCGACAGACCAAGAGGGGAGCAGGCCCGGGGGTAGGCTCCAGCCATGCTCCACAATGAGAATGGGCCAACCCATCCACAGGAAGAGGAGATAGGGGGTCGACTTGCCCTCTTCTACCAAAGATGGGTCGAGATAACGTCGGACAAATGGGTACTAAACATCATTCGAGAAGGTTATTCTCTGGCGTTCCGCAGCATCCTTCGCGTCAAATTTGTCACCCTGCCACTCCCCCACCAAGAGACTGGCAGTAGAAAAAAACTCTAACAAGACTACTCAGTCTGAAGGCAATAACTCCGGTTCCCACACCCCAACAAAATAGGGGTGCTATTCCATCTATTTTATCATTCCCAAGAAGGAAGGATCATTACAGCCCATCCTGGATCTCAAGAACATCAACCATCATCTGTGGGTACTACACTTCCACATGGAAACTCTTCGCTCCGTAATAATGGCAGTACAACCAGGAGAGTTCCTAACCTCTCTGGACCTTTCCGAAGCCTACCTTCACATCCCAGTCCATCAGGATCACCAGCGCTTCCTGCACTTTGCGATACTGGGTCAACATTACCAGTTCCGAGCACTACCCTTCGGCCTAGCGACTGCACCCAGAACCTTCTCCAAAATCATGGAGGTCGTGGCGGCAACACTGAGGAAGGAAGGGATCCTGATGCATCCTTATCTGGATGACTGGCTGATCAGGGCAAAGTCTTCAGAAGAGAGCCGGCAGGTGACCAGCAGAGTCGAGCCTACTGCAGGAACTCGGGTCGTGAACACGGGCAAGAGCAGTCTGCAGCCCTCAATCGCTAGAGTACCTGGGGGCCTGTTTCGACACCAGACAGAACAAAGTCTTCCTCCCTCCTCCGAGGAGAAAGAAACTGATGGAACAATTACGACGATTGGTGACCAATGCATGCCCCAAGGTATGGGACTATCTTCAAGTCCTCAGCCTCATGGCATCAACCCTGGAGGTCGTCCTGTGGGCAAGGGCCCATATGCAACCGCTCCAGTGCTCCTTAATGTCACAATGGAACCCACTGTCCCAGGACTACTCAATTCGCCTCTAACTACCAGCAGAGGTACGTTCTCAGCTCCAGTGTTGGCTACAGGAAGACCACCTAAGCAGAGGAGTAAGCCTATCCCCACCCAACTGGACCTTGCTCACCACGGATGCGAGCCTGCGAGGGTGGGGAGCCCACTGTCAGGAACTGACAGCCCAGGGCATTCGAACAAGGAAGAGGCGGAATGGAACATAAACCGCCTGGAAGCTTGAGCAGTCAGACTAGCGTGCCTGCGATTCAGCCACAGACTGAGGCAAAGCAATTTGAGTAATGTCGGACAACGCGACAACGGTTGCTTACATAAACGCAAACAGAAATCACTAAGGGTGTATGTATTTGTTTTGAATAGAATTCATCAGTAAAGGATAAGTTACTTATAGAATGAGTCCTTGACTCAAAACTGCTATAGAATCAAACTGGACATGATAGCATTCACTCTCATTTAACAACTAACATTGATTAAAACTATGTTACCGAACTTTATGGCACCTGTGTAAACTGATAGAGGTTAATAGCATTTCTTTTGTGCCTTACTGTAAACCGTTGTGACGGTGCCCACCTTAACGACGGTATAGAAAAAGTTTAAAATAAATAAACCACCAGGGAGGAACCAGGAGCCAGCAGGTGTCTCTGGAGATAGACCCTCTCATGTCATGGGTGGAAATAAACCTACAAGGGATCTCAGCCTCCCACATCACAGGAAAAGACAACGTCTCAGCAGACTTCCTCAGCAGAGAGAGCCTGGACCCGGGAGAATGGACTTGTCAACCACAGCCTTCCAACTGATAGTAAATCGCTGGGGCTTCCAGCCATGGATCTACTGGCCACCCGTCTCAGTGCCCAAGTCCCCAGGTTCATCAGCCGCAGACGAGAGCCACACTCCCAAGGAATCAACGCTCTCGTCCAGACTTGGCCAGAGGAAGACTTACTGTACGCCTTCCCCCCAAGGCCACTACTGGGCAAGGTCATCCGCAAGATAGAACATCACAGGACTAATTCTACTAGTGGCCCCGGATTGGCCAAGACGACCATGGTACGCAGACATGCAAAGACTCCTTGCGGGGAACCCTCTGTGCCTACCTCCACACAGGGACCTTCTCCGGGAGGGCCTGATTCTCCACAAAGATTAGTCTCGATTCTGCCTTGAGAGGACTCGCCTGAAGAAGCGCGGTTACTCAAAGGCCGTGATTGACACCTGCTCCGAGCGTGCAAGTTCTCCACATCCCTGTCATACATACAGATCTGGAGAGTATTCGAAGCCTGGTGTGAGGACCGCGGGATACTCCCTCGGACAGCCAAGATTCCCATGATTCTGGAGTTCCTACAGAACGGTATGAAGGAGTTGTCACTCAACACCCTCAAGGTCCAAGTAGCCACACTAGCCTGCTTCAGAGCCGAAGTGGACGGTAACCAGCTATCAACCCATCTGGATCTGTCCCGCTTCCTGAAAAGGGATTAAACAACTCCAACCACCCCTAAAGTGGCTGGTGCCTCTGGAATCTCAATCTAGTATTAGACTTCCTAGCTGGGGATTCCTTCTGACCAACACGCAGGCTGTCACTACACCTCTTAACATTGACTGTATTCCTGGTGGCAATATGTTCAGCTCGTCGCATCTCCGAACTACAGGCACTATCCTGTTGGAAACCGTTCCTTGGGTTCTCGCCTGGAACCATACAACTGCACACTGTCCCCTCCTTCCTACCGAAAGTGGTTTCCGAGTTTCACTTGAACCAAACCATCTCCGGACGAACATAAGGACTCTGAAGACTCACACCTTCTTCGCCATCTCAATATCTGCAGACTCCTAGTGCGGTACCTGGAAAGATTGGAACCGGTACGCAAAATGGACCGCTTGTTCGTTCTTCACAGCGGGAAGAAACAAGGAGAAGCGGCTTCGCGGGTGACCATAGCCCACTGGATCAAGGAAGTAATCAAGGCAGCCTACATAGAGGCAGGGAAGCCCTTACCACTACAAGTTAAAGCTCATTCTACGAGGGCACAGGCAGTTTCTTGGGCAGAAACCAAGTTACTGTCGCCTGCCGAAATCTGTCGGGCGGCAACTTGGTCCTCCATACACACCTCCAGGTTTTACTGCCTGGATGTTCAAGCCCGAGAAGATGCAGCCTTCGCAAGGGCAGTACTAAGTGGGCCATGGGCAGCCTCCCGCCCTGCCGGGAGTAGCTTTTGTACATCCCACTGGTCTTGAGTCCATCTAGCTACATGCTAGGAAGTGGAGAAATTACTTACCTGATAATTTTGTTTTCCTTAGTGTAGACAGATGGACTCAGCATCCTGCCCACAGCTGCCCCAGAAAAGGAGAACCTCGGATAGCAAACCTCAAGACTAAGCAAATACGGGTAAGCCACGGCCTACCCCTACTTCGACACCCACAGTTTGTCCGGTGTCGGCGTTAATTGGTTGAGTGCACTGACTTCTCCAGTTTTGGAAATTAGTTGAACCAGTTCAAGTTTTAATCAAGTTATTTAAGCAAAGATATATCCACAATGGCTTTTCAAAGAGAATACTGAAGAGCTGAGGTTACTGCACGGGTATATCTAGAGTGACGTCAGCTTTGAAATCTGACTCAGTCTCCCATCTACTGGCAGAAGAGCATAATACCCACTGGTCCTGAGTCCATCTGTCTACACTAAGGAAAACTAAATTATCAGGTAAGTAATTTTTCCATTTAATTTCCTTAGCATGCTCTTTGGTCTTCATTTTCTCAGCTTTCCTTCAGATTCACAGTCTGACCAATGGTACTGGAATTAGGAGGCCTTTTAGCCAGAAAAGGCCACTTGTAAGCCAGTTGTTAGGTAAATATATTTCATCTGTGTAAACTTGGAGTTTCTACAGCACAAGGGGTTGAATACTTATGCAAGCAGCATTTTTCAGTTTTTACAAAAGAAGAGAAATAATTGTGACTTTGAAAAATTAGTTTGAGCATACTGATTTGTAATAAGCATAGTGTGAGGAACAATCTGTGTAAGTGTCATTTGTAATCCATACAAATCTGCTGACTTTTTAGGTGGTCGAATACTTTTGCAAACCACTGTATCTCTTGCTTACTAGCTATGGAAATCCTGAAAACCAGGCCTGTTTGTGACTCTTGAGGACCAGAGTTGGCCACTCCTGCTGTACAGGAGTTGGTATTCATACCAACTTGTGGATGAGTGATCCTGCAGCATGAATCTGGTTCCTGGAGTACATGATGGCTGATATATCGAGGGGAGAAGGAACATTATTTTTACCCTGTTACTACTTGGTAAATTGAAGTAGAGAAAGTTGGATTTGCCCAGAAACCACACTCATTTAGAGGTAATCTGAACTTGGCTCAGGACTACTACAGAATCTTGGTAGAGTGCTTTGAAATATCCCCGTTGAATTTAAAACATTTAGTGTAGAATTTGTTTTTCCAATTTGGATTATTCTTTGCTACCCTTTGTAATTTTTGTATGTATACTTTGAAAACATTTCCATTAACTTGCACTATTTAAGTTTACTATTGTGTGAATGATCTCTAATCAAACTATATTGGTATATTTGAGACAGATGGCTCGGCATTGTAATTCCAGAAACTAAATTTTTGACCAAGCAGTTTCTTCCTGCTCCTATTTTCGGCTCAGTGAAAACCAGGTTGGGCTCTGGTGCCATGAGCCTTTATTTGCAACTACCTGTAGATATATCCCTTTTTATTTATATATATATATATATATATATATCTCCAAATCACTGCAGTGATGGGCCAGGAACCATGCACCAGGGCTCCTTCTCAAACTATGCAATCATAGATCCTGATTTTGGCCACTAGATGTCACCCTTAGGAAGTGATAGTGACCACCTCCCTCCAAAGTAGCTGTGGACACTGCATACAGCATCTCCAGCCCCAACCGATCTAGGAAGCAGAAGACCCAATGAAGGGATCCAACCAGGCACCCACCTATATGGCAGTGCACAGCACTTACACCTGAGCCCACTGGGCCAGCCCTAGAAACATTTTAATAGAAATTGAAATTTGAGTCAGCTGAGTTTTGTAGCACTGACAAGGAAATGCTTTCATGTTTTGATGGGTGTATTACCCAGTATCATGCCACTAGTTTTGCCACCTTCACAGCTCACTAGCCTTTTTCTCCTACATAGAGAGTGAAGATCATATCTAATGCCTGCATGGTACTGAGTGCATCATTGTCTGGAGAGCTTCTGTGGCAGACACATGCCCATATCAAAATTAATTGTGTGTTTCAAATTTTTGAATTGTACTAAAAAAGAAAACAAAAATATTTGCATTGTTTGGCTAGTTTGAAAGATTAAATGTCCATTAAATCCAGCCTTCCAATTGCTTTAGAGCTATTTCTCTTTGGTGATTAAGAAATCCACTGCATCTAAATTCCTTCCTTACATTCACATTTATATCTATGACTAGCTGTACCCGGCCACGCGTTGCCGTGGCTCAGTCTGGTTTAATTTCACAATGCGCATTAGCTCTGCTCCGGCCATCCCAACTCCCTCCCCCCCTTCCCCGGCGGTGGACGGACTGGCTCGGCGACTTTTACCCTTTCCTCCTCCTGTGTGTAACTGTCCGGCAGTCCCTACTCCCTCCCCCCTTCCCTAGCGGCGGAGGAACGGGCTGAGCAGTTTCTCGGAGCGGCGACTTGTCTGCCCTTTCCTTTTCCCTTCTGTGACACCCAGCACATAGCGCAGAGCTCTATGGTCCGCACATGCGCGGTCGAGCTGCTCTCTACTGCGCATTTGCGGTCCGTCAGTCAGAGCCCATTTATATTGTAGATAGCATGTGTTGCTTTTATGTCCAACAGATGGCGCTTTTTCCCAAAAAGCATGTTTTTACCTGTCACAAGGTGTGACATTTTATTTATTTATTTATTTATTTATTTATTGTTTTTCTATGCCGGAATTAGAGATAAAAATCCCAGCATGCTGGTTTACATTAAACAGGGGGTGTACAAAGAGAAAACACTGGAAAACTATAACAAGTGAACAGAGAATCTGAAGTTACAATAAAACAAGGAAGTTTCAACTTGGGAGAGGAAAGATAGTCTAAAGGAAAATAACAGAAAGAGCAATTATTTACAATGTTCTAAGAATATCTGACTATGGTTGTCGTTGCATAGAAGAGTCAGTTGGGTGCTGGGAAGGCTTCTTTGAATAACTAAGTCTTAAATCTTTTTCTGAATGTTGGAAGGGACGGTTCTTGACGAAGATCAGGTGGGATGGAATTCCATAGCGCTGGTCCTGCAGTAGAGAAAGCCCGGTCTCTACATGTTATATGTTGAGAGGTTTTGGTATGGGGAACATGTAGTGATTCTCTGTATGCTTCTCTAATGGGTCTGGAGGAGGTATGTTTTCTGAATGGGATTTGTAGGTTGAGTGTGGAGCCTGGTGATGAATGGTTTTATAGATAATGGTAATAGACTTGTAAATGATTCTGTAGTGAATTGGCAGCCAGTGGAGGTCTTTGAGAATGGGAGAAATGTGGTCTCTTCTCCTCGTGTTTGTCAGTATTCTGGCTGCGCATTTTGGACCATCTGAAGAGGTTTGATGTGAGATGAGGGGAGACCTAATAAGATAGAATTACAGTAGTCTATCTTAGAGAAGATTATGGCTTGCAGAACCGTTCTGTAATCTTGAAAGTGAAAGAGTGGTTTTATTCTTTTCAGGACATGTAGTTTATGAAAACAGTCCTTGGTTGTTTGGTTGACAAATGATTTTAGATTTAGACGATTATCGATAACTCCTAGGTCTCTTGTTTGTGTGATGTGCAGGTTTGCTGGTGGATTCGTAGTGATATTACTATTTTCCGGGGAGATGAGAAGGAGTTCGGTCTTAGAGGAATTTAGTATTAAGTTTAAGCTAGACATCTATATAATATAGGTATATAAAAACACGCGCATATTCGAATGCAACGTTGTGTCAAAATTTCAAATCAATCTGTGAAGAACTTTCGGAGATTTAAGATTTTGAACAAACGAACATTTACATTTTTATTTATATAGATTACAGTCTCCATCAGTAAAATATTGCATTTCATCAAGCCAAGTAAAAAAAAAAAATCTTTTCTCTTAAGGTGTTGAAATCTATTGTGTTAATGCTGCTGGCATAATCACCTGCAAGATGTGTATGTGACTTATTTTTGTTCCTCAGCATTTTGACTGCAGTCCAGGTACAGGGTCTGAGCCATGATCTAAGAATGGGCCCTTGGTTTTTTGAAGAACATTTGAAAAGCTTTACAATATGGGGGTTTAATATCATGATACTTAACCCAACTGGTGATACGATTATTATAACAATTTCCAAAGTAGGAGGATTAAACATAAAAAAAATGTCCTCCTTGTCATTTTGACTATAATTGAAAATCCTGCCACTCAACCCTCTTGAGGATATGAAACTGGATTTTTTGCATATATATATATATATAAGATATGTGTATATTGAATATATTTTGTAAAAAAAAAAACAGAACCTGGAACACTATTCAAAATCAGATTATTCCAAAAAATGAAATTTGTTTAATTTTATACAAACCTGACTCTTTATTATAATTGTATAGTAAAAACAGTTGTTTACTAGCTAATGCCGTGTGATAAAGTGCCAAAGTGCCTCTGCAAAAAGTTTTTAATAATTGAAAGTCTTTGAACTAATCCTCTAAAGATGAAACCGGCTGCAGATTATAAAGATGATAGTTGCTTAGGTGAAGGTCATTTACATTTTCTTGTAATAACTGCTCCAACGGGAGTCAAAATGACTTAAAGCATTCACAACTAAGGTATGCCCTGACAAAAGGCCTTTAGATGTTTTGCCAGAACATGGCTTCTTCAAGAGGCAAGAGTAATGTCAAAATCGCTGCACTGATGTACTGGATTATCATTATTTATTTATTTATTTATTTGAAATTTTTGTATACCGACATTCGTTAGGCAAACATCACATCGGTTTCCATGTAACATAAAACTGGCCAACAGGGCTTTACAATGAAACTGATAAGGGAACTGGGTGGTGGTAAGAGAGGGGAAACAAAAGGGAATTACTGAACGTAAAGAGTATAAGCTAAAAACATGATAATATATAAGCAATAAAATTATATACAAGGATTATTTACAAGTAAATTGTTTACAATGAATGAGTTCAGGGTTAGGGGGGAGAGGAGGGGGGCAGGGGGGGGTTTGGGGAGGGTGAGTGACAGACAGCGGGGTTCATGTGTAGGCTCGTGCGAAAAGCCAAGTCTTGAGATTTTTTCTAAATTGTTTGGGGCAGGTTTCCTGGCGTAGGTAGGTGGGGATAGAGTTCCATAGGGAGGGTCCAGCTAGGGAAAGTGCACGTTGTTTGGTGGTGGTTAGGTGGTAGAGTTTAGGAGATGGCGTATGAATATTTGCTGTGTAGGGTGTTCTGGTGGGTCTGGAGGGGAAACGGATATGTAGACTGTCTGAGAACCAGAGCATGTCAGGATTGTGGACAGCTTTATGTATGAGGGTGAGGGATTTAAACTGAATTCTGGCAGTGATGGGAAGCCAATGTAGTTGTTTGAGGACAGGAGTGATATGTTCTTTTCTGCGGGAGCCAGTTAATATACGTGCAGCTGCGTTTTGCAGTAGTTGGAGTGGGGCAAGGGTGTTTTTCGGGAGGCCTAGGAGCAAAGCGTTTGAGTAGTCTATTTTGGATAAAATAAGGGCTTGTAGGGCGGTTCTGAAGTCGTTAGAGTGCAAGAGGGGTTTAAGTTTTTTGTGTGTGTGAAGTTTGTAATAGCAGTCTTTGATGATGGAAGAGATAAATTTCTGCAGATTGAATTGGGGGTCAAGTGTGACGCCTAAATCCCTAACAGATTGTGAGAAAGTAGGTGGAGGGGGGGAGAATTGGTTGTAAGTGCGGGTGATGAATTGATGGATTGAGGAGAGATGATCATGAGTTCTGTTTTGTTGGGGTTTAGGGCTAAGTTGAGCTGGGTGAGTAGATCGTTGATGGATGTGAGGGCGCTGTCCCATCTTTTTAGGGCATTGGAGATGGAATCTGAAATGGGTATAAGGACCTGTACATCATCGGCGTAAACAAAGTGTGGAAGACTAAGATTTGAAAGCAGCTGGCAAAGGGGGAGGAGGTATATATTAAAGAGTGTGGATGACAGGGAGGAGCCTTGGGGAAGCCCCTTGTGATGTCAATTGGTTCGGATTCATGGTTTTCTATTTTTACCTTATATTGTCTGTCACTTATGTATGATTTGAACCAGCGTAGGGGAGTCCCAGATATGCCAATGTCAGCTAGCCTATCGAGTAGAATAGTGTGGTTGATGGTATCGAAGGCAGCTGAGATGTTTAATAGAGCTAGGATGTAAGTTTGACCTTGGTCAAAGCCTCTGATGACGAAATCAGAGAGGGAGAGAAGAAGTGTTTCCGTGCTGAAACACTTTCTAAAGCCGTGTTGTGATGGATAGAGTATTTGGTGTTGGTCTAAGTAGTCTGAGAGTTGGGTGTTAACGGTTTTTTCATAGTTTTTTCATAGTTAAATGTCTGCTGAATGTAACCACAGCATTGTACAAATCATAGAAGTCATTCATCAAACTGCAACATGTTTCACAAAGTTACTGCAAATATCACGGCTGCCTCACACACACACACAGCAAAGAAGTTAGTTTGATAGTCCTGCAGCATATGTAAATCAATGAGCTCTTTTTCACCTTAGAGGCCTTTTAGTGCTTTTTCTAAAATTTGATATCCTAAAACAGAAAATTATTCTCCAAATCTGCCTTGATGACATTATACAGTGTAAAGATATCTTTGTCACTTTAATCACTTGTTTATTTCATGCCTTGTGCCCAATTTTGGCCCATACTAGAGCTTTTTACACTTATTACCAATTTTTCACTTAGGGGGTCATTTTCTAAAGCTAGCGCACGCGAAACAACCCTTTTCGCATGCGATAGCTAAAAAGGGGCGGAGTTGGGGCGGCGTCTGCCCTGGAAGAGGAGTCGTCGGGGTGGATGCCACGAAGACAGTGTAGACAGCGAAAAGGTAAGGAGCCTTTTCGCTTCCAATTTCGTGCCCAATAGCAACACCTTTTACGATGGCGCTATTGGGTGGAAAACGTCAGCAAGCGCACCATGGAGGTGCAATCGCACCATGGAGGTGCAATCGCTGCCGGCTATCCCACCCTCCGCTTCGCCCCCCCCCCCCCCCCCCCCCCCCCCCCCCCCCCCGTTCCGTGCGATTCACGACTCCGCGGTACGTTAGAAAATCTAGGCCTTAGTTTGTATTAGCAAGAATGTCTCCATGTAAAGCATATTGCATCTACCTGTTCCTAGACTCCCTTGTCCACCTTAAATCTTATCTGCCACATTTCTACCCCTTATCCTATATAGGAACATTGGTATATAAAAGTTAAAAATAAAATAATAAATTATAAAGGTCTGTATCACTCTCTCATATGGAAATACATTGCAAGACTCGCTCGTGAGTTGGTAGTTAGAAAAAATGGCTATATAACATTTCATTCCTTGCTCTAGATCAATGATAAGAATATAAAATTATGGTCTAATGGGATTTGACTTGTGGACTTCTAGTTTCGAGTTATGAATTAAAATTGTTTTTTAATTTTTAATCATTCTTGTTGCTGTGGCATTACTTACTATGTAAATGTGGTCATAAGACCACATTTGTAAAATAATGCATCTCAGGCTCAAAAACCCATTAGCCACATCAATTGCAAAGACAAATGGCAACTGCAAAATTGGAAATAGATGATCTGAAGGTAAAGTCATTGTGGTAAAGGATCAGGAAAAGCCAACAGTATACTTAAATGCATAAGAAATCTCTCCTCCAAGAAAAAATGTAAGCTTTTGTATAGGTCACTAGTGAAACCCCACTTTAAATATTGAGTTTTGTAAAGCCTACTTTTGTAAGGACATTGAAAGGATCGAAGCAATTCAAAGAAGAGCTACCAAAATATTGCAGGGACTGCAGCACAAACTCAATACAGAGCAGTTTGAATTTGGAATGTACTCTGGATAAAAGAAGAGGAAAGAGGGATCTGATAAAAACACTGAAATATCTAGCAGGCTTCAATAAAGTACAAAAATATTTCCTTAGGAAAAGAGGAATCATGACCTGAACGTTAAGGGAAGGAAGCTTCTTGTGAAAAGGAATAAAAAGAATACAGGTTGTAAAAGGAATAAAAATTACATTTAGGTGTCTATGCAAATGCCAGAATTCTTAAAAAATAAGAGATTGGAAAGTTAGCAATGTCACTAAAAGAAAATATAGACATAAGCATCTCAGAGACTGTGGATAAAGGATAGCCAGTGGGACAAAGTGATACCAGGGTATAAAATATATCAAAATGAAAGAGCAAATAAAAGTAGTAGTGACATGACATTATATGTTAAGGATTGCATAATCAAGTAGCATACATATTCTTCAGGAAACAAATTGTACTCTGGATAGAAATTCCATGCATGATGTTGAAAAGTATAGCAGCGAGGGTTTATTTAATATCCACCTGACCAGTATGTTGAAACAGACAGAAATGTAACAGAGATCACAGGTTATTAACGTGGAAAGACAATGGGAGATTTCAGTTTTCCTATTTCCTAGCGTGTAGCAGATGGACTCAGGACCAATGGGTATAGTGTGCTCCTGATAACAGTTGGAGACGGAATCAGATTTCAATCTGACGTCAGCACTAGTACATATACCCCTGGAGGAAGCTCTGCTCGTCAGTATTCTTCCGTCTCCATAGCAGTTCGGGGAGTACCTTCATCGCCACATTCGGTGTTGCACCCCCTGCCCCTCAGCCGCTCCTGTTGCCAGAGGCTAAGTCCACACAGGGAACTGGCTGCTAGACCGAGGCCTACCTCTGAAAGATCTCGGAAATCACCTCAAGAATTCTCAACTGGGGGAGGGACCCGTAGGTATCACCGCAGGAGAGCGGGGCTCGTCTGTAGAGATAAGATTTCTTCTTGTTTGTAATTTTCTTTAGTTTAAATACTTTTAACGCTGTACAAGTGTATTAGTCCCGAACTGCTATGGAGACGGAAGAATACTGAAGAGCAGAGCGTCCTGCAGGGGTATATGTACTAGTGCTGACGTCAGATTGAAGTCTGATTCAGTCTCCAACTGCTATCAGGAGCACACTATACCCATTGGTCCTGAGTCCATCTGTCTACACTAAGAAAAACAAAATTATCAGGTAAGTAATTTCTCCAGTATCTATTAGGTGAATGTCTCATCAGGACATGTTAGAGAAGTAAAGTTTCTAAACACTGCTTCATGGAATAGTTGATCCTAGAATCAATGAGAAGGGCTTCTTTTGTGCTCTCAGTGGCATGCAGGATCTGGTGCAAGAGATAACTGTGGTGGAGCTTCTTGACAATGATTAGGGATTCTTTCAAATGTCGCATTATAGAGGGGAGAATAAAATTACTGCAATATCATTTAACTTTGAAAGGGGAATTATGACAAAATGAGAAAACAAGTTAGGATGCTAAAAGGAGCAATTGTGAGTTAAAAATCTGTATGAGGCTGTGGAGGCTAACACCATCCCAGAAGTCCAGAACTGCCAACATGACTAAAGATGTTTTGAAAGAGGCCAAAGACATCCTTTAAAAAACTGAAAGCAGGACCTAATGAGGAAAATAGTAAAGAGCAAAAGCACTGGCAAAGTAGATGATAAAACAAGGCAGGCCAAAAGAGAACTTGCCAAAGAGGCAAAATCTAATTTCAAGTACATTTGAAAACAAACATGAGGGAGTTTAGATTATATTTCTCTAGGAAGATAGACATAGGAGACAAACTATATGACCACCTTTACTTCAGTCTTCACTGCAGAAAATGTTGCTACTCATGACAGAACTATTCTTTGTAGATTAGAAATTAATTAGGCTTTTATCTAAAATACAGGATTGCCCCAGTCCTTATCAAGAGTTTAATTATCCCCTTATTCCCAGATTAATAGGAAACACACCAATACATTTAAAAGATTCTAATTTACACATTCCTACTCCTTTAGCAACTTAATTTTGTTGAATTCTTAGTTAAGTTTAAGATGAAGGGGACTTTCCTCTCTTTTACATCAAGTGCCACATGTATGACTTTTTACCCATTGGTGAGAAGTTTTGTGTGTACATCTGATGCAAAGAGCTCCTGGCACTCAGAGAACAAGTCTGATCTCTGGAGGCTAGAATGGCAGACAGAGAGGTATATAGATGAGACCTTCAGGGACATAGTAGCCAAGTCCCAACTCCAATCTGGCAGCCATGGTGCCTCCTTAGAGGAGGAAGGTCGTCTGGTTGGAGACCATCATCCTGGTGTAGAAGGAAGTGATCCTATAGCATCTGTTCTCCAGATGATGCATTGTCTTCTCGCACTAAGGATGAGTCTCCCAGGGCTGCTGCCCAGATGGAAGGGTTAGGTCGTTCATCATAGTTGGTGATTCGATTCTTAGGAATGTAGATAGTTGAGTGGCTGGTGGATGTGAGGATTGCCTGGCAAATTGCCTGCCTAGTGCGAAGGTGACATCAGCTAGATAGGATTTTAGATAGTGTTGGGGGAAGAGCCAGCTGTTGTGGTACATGTGAGCACCAACAACATAAGGTGTGGGAGGGAGGTTCTGGAAACCAAACTTAGGCTTTTATCCAAAATTATTCAGGTAGATAGTGATAAATTATGAGGACCTTATAAGATACTGGGAGATTTGGTGTGCATATGGCATATGAAATTTAATGATAAGTGCAAGGTGACGCATATTGGGGAAAAGTAGCACAATGTTAGGTTTCATGTTAAGAGTTACCACCTAGGAAAAAGATCTAGGTGTCATAATGGACAATACATTGAAATTGACAACTCAGAATGCTGCTGGCAGTTTAAAAAAAAAAACAATGCTAGGAACTATTAGGAAAGGATTGAATAAAGCAGAGAATGTCAAAATGTGTCTGTATCAATCCATAGTGAGACTGCACCTTGATTACTGGGTTCAGTTCTGGTCACCGCATCTCAAAAAAGGTACTGATTTACTGGAAAAGATACAGAGAAGGATGGCCAAAATGATAAATGGGATGGAAAGGCTCCCCTATGAGGAAAGAGGTTAGGGCGGTTCAGCTTGGAGAAGAGACGGCTAAGGAGAGGATATGATGGTGATCTATAAAATCATGAGAGGACTAGAACAGGTTAATGTAAATCAGTTTACTCTTTCAGATAATACGAAGACTAGGGGGCATACCATGAAGTTAGTAAGTGGCACATTTAAAACCAAATAATTATTTTTCACTCAGCACATAATTAAGCTCTGGAAATAGTTGCCAGAGAATGTGGTTAAGGCAGTTAGCTTATCTGAGTTTAAAAAAGGTTTGAACAAGTTCTTGGAGAAGTCCATAAACTTCTATTAGTCAGCATGACTTAGAAATAGCCACTTTTTTTTACCAGCATTTGGTATCTTTGGTTTGGGGGGAAAGAGTGGGAACACCCAAAATAAGGCAGGTTGCAGAGAGTTCTGTAAAACCTGAAGGGCTCTAATTGAGGCGAAGGGAAGCCCAGAATACAAGTTACAATAGTTAATAACTGATCACAAAGGCTTGAACAATAGTTCGAAAGTCATTACAATCTAAAATACATTTTAGATGGAGCATACATAATTTGTAGTAGTCCATTCTGAGTATCTGATGGATATGTAGTTTAAAGGAAAGAATGGAGTCAAAACCCAAGTTGCGAACTAAATTTTGAAAAGTAGAAGTAATATTCTGTCTGGGCAGAAAATCACTATCTTTAGAAAAGCAAACTGCTTCGGTTTTGTCAATGTTGAACATCAGACTATTCAAGCGCATACAATTATTGAGCAACAAAATGTCCGAGATCTTATTTAGCACAGAGGGTAGGTCATCCTTTGCTAGAAAAAACAGCTGAGTATCAATGTAAAATCTGAACAGGACCAAGTGATGATCCAAGGGCAATTGAAAGCACAGAGCCCTGAGGGGGGTCCCCTGATGGCAAGGCATAACATACCAATCCAAACAAGACTCATTAAACATAACTGTTCCCTCATATCCAAGTACGAACAAAACCAGGAATAAACTACTCCACCATTTCCAAAGTTCTTTAACCGCTCTAACGTTACATGAGGAACCTTGTTAGAAGCAGATGACTCATAAAAAAAACCATCAGCCACTCTTCCTTCAGATTGTTACATGAGAAAATCAGCCACAGATAGCAGCAGGGTCTCGATATTATGCTTTGGGCGGAAGCTATATTGATAAGCATGTATATTGTCCTGGAGAAATTCCACGAACTAAATGTAAACCTTTTCCAATAATTTCTCCACAGTGGAAATAGCGTGATAATTCAAAGGTGAATCTATAGCCAAGCTGTTTCTTTTGTGGACTGGCCAGATGACCACTTTCTTTAGAGTATCTGGAACTCCTATAATGAATAATTTGAGGCAGTCACTTCATCTCTAAGAAGGTATAAAACAGATAAAGGGCAACAGACAAACAGAATTTTTAAGTTGACCCATGACACCACCTGTTTCAGACTTACCAATCTCCCTGAATGTGTCCTAGGCAACAACATTATTGGAAGTGACAGTATTGCTCAGGAATAGATCTTTAACATTGTTGTTGCCCATGGACAGTGGCAGATCCTGTGTTGCAGCCACAGAAAGCTAGTCTTCAGAACTGTATACTTAACAAGATCCTAAGGACTAAATTGAGGATAACTTTGCCATTGATCAAAGATTTAATAGTCCAAAATAGCTCCTGAGGGCGATTGAGAAGAGGGGCTGCAGCTGTGCTGTAAAGAAATGGTTTCTAGTTGACACGCACAAGGCTTTATATTCAGATTGTATCTGAATATGGTTGAATACACTCTAAAGAACAAAAGTACTGAACATATAGATACATAGTTTAATGGGACAAAGTCACCATGGATTTAGCAAAAAGAAAGTCTTGCCTCATCAATTTGCTACATTTTTTTGAAGGCAGGAATAAACTTGTGGATAAAGATGAGCTAGTATCTAGATTTTCAGAAATCATTTGACAAAAGTACCTCATGAGAGATTGTTGAGGAAATTAAAAAATCATGGGATAGGAGGCAATGTTCTGTTATGGATTGAGAGCTGGTTAAAAGATAGATAATAGAGAGTAGGGCTAAATGGTCAATTTTCTCAATGGAGAAAGATGAATAGTGGTGTGCCCCAGGGATCTGTATTAGGACTGCTGTTTTTTTTTTTTAAACTTTATTTTCAGAATCTTGTCAAATTTTACTGGTCAAAAAGACATTCAGGAAATATTGGATACAGAAAAAGAAAAAGCAATATACATAAAAGGTAATTTGTTAAATAGATACTTTTTAGCCACTTAAGACCACATTTTGGGGGCCTTTTTCAATTGGAAGGAAAAATGAAAATAAGAAATAGCCCTATAATTGCTAATATAATTCGCTGTAAATTTAACACAATGGAAATACTGCATTAGGGGAGAAAAGGTAAGGGTCTTTCATGGTTTTGAAGAAACCCTGCTAACTGATTAGGATAAAAAAAAAATTAATTAATTTTTAGAATACACTTACAGGGAAATTGTAAAAGAAATCATGCACCTATATCAATCACATGTTGCTTTTTAGCCAAAAAAAGCTTTCCATCTGTTGGGTCGCTTTGGCGACATCAGGAACTAATGCCAGTTGTTGGCCTAGCAGCACGAAAAAAACATTTTCATAGTCCACATACAATCAAGTTTCATGATAAATACTACAAGCAAAGTAACAGTATCCTGTATTTCTATCTGAGACTCTTGCAACAAAGCAGTTAGATTTTCTAACACATTGGAATGTAAAGGGGAGTGACCACCAGGGATTACTCTGTCTAAATGGTAGAAAAAAAGGCCTTGATAATAGGAGGTACTTTAAGAACCTCAGCATAATATTTCCTAAGCAATTCAGTTGGGGAAACACTTTAGGACTTGGGAAAATTAAGTATTCTCAAATTTAGTTTCCTAGAATTATTCTCAAGTGCCTCCAGTTTGTTGTTTAAACTCCTGACCTTTAATCAAAGCTAGATTAGATTTCCCAAGAGACTCATGCTGTTTTTCTAAAGAAGAAATAAGTTCAATGTTACTCTTAAACACTTGATCATGTCCAGCTACCTGATTTTGAACTTGCCCAGCAACTGAACAAACTTTGTCCAATTTAGACACCAGAGACTGTTCTAAACCCTTAATGGCAATCCAGAGTGTTTCCAGTGTAATCTGTGCAGGTCTCTCCAGAAATGTAACTGCAGACACAGTTCCTAGAGTCAAAATCACCAGTCTCATTAGCATTCCTGACAAATTCATGAGATTCCATCAAAGCAGGTTCCCCCACTACTGGAAGAGAGCTCTGAACACCTTAAGATTGCAGAGGAGCCTCCAGTGAACTTGCTGAAGCCCCAGAATTAAAAAAAAAAAAAAAGTGGTATGTGAGAATCAGGGCTTAGAGAGAGAGAATTGCCAGAAGAAGCAACATGAAAATCTATGCCAAGCTGAGTAGGCCCTGAAGGAGTACTAGTGTACCTAGATGGCATATATCCTTCAGTGGTCAGTTGGGACAACGAGGATGACCCCCCAGGCATTATTGGCAAAAGGCAAACAGTTCCCTTCCTCTTCTTCCCATTCAACCTGAAGGAAATTTACAAATGAAGAAAAAAAGCAGAGAGACTTGCTTCAGAAACATCAGAAGGGCAGAGGAAAATTCTGAGCCACAAGACTCTTTGGCATGTGCAGCTTCGGTGATGCGCCAGCAGTTGCTATGCACCGCTGCAGAGTCGCTTATAGCCCCTCCTGGCATCTCAGAATGATGTCAGATGCCCAGGTCTCTCACAAGGAAACTAGCACCACCAAGGGACAAAGAAAACTCCACGGCTGTTCCCAAGGCTCTCTCTCCACAGGCAAAGATGACTCTGCCTGTTTTTTTAACATTTATAAATTACCTAGAGATGGGAATGTCAACTGAGGTGATCACATTTCCTGCTGATGCAAAATTATTCAAATTTGTAAAATCACAAGAGGAAAGAGGTCCTTGCAAGACTGGGTATCCAAATGGCAGATGACATTTAATATGGGCAAGTGTAAAATGTTGCATGTAGGGAAGATCAACTCAAGTTATAGCTACACAATGCAAGGTTCCACTTTTGGAGTCACCACCCAGGAAAAGGATCTAGGCATTGTCGTGGATATGTTGAAATCCTCTGCTCAGTGTGCAGCGGTAGCCAAGAAGCAAATAGAATGCTAGGCATTATTAGGAAAGGAATGAGAATAAAACACTGAATATCATAATGCCTCTGTATGGCTCCATGGTGCAATCACACTTTAAGTATTATGTGCAGTTCTGGTCACCACATCTCAAAAAGGACACAGCAGAATTAGAAAAGGTACAGAGAAGAGTGAACAAAATGATAAAGGGGATGGAATGACCCTATGAGGAAAGGCTAAAGAAATTAGAGCTCTTCAGTTTGGAGACGAGACAGCTGAGGGGGATATATGATAGAGGTCTATAAAATGAGTGGAGTGGAACAGGTAAATGCGATTTGGTTTACTCTTTCAAAGAGTACAAAGACTAGGGGACATTCAATGAAGCTACTAGGTGATACATTTAAGACAAATAGGATTACATATTTTATTTTTTACTCTATGCATAATTAAACTCTGGAATTTGTTGCCAGAGGATGTGGTAAAAACTGTAGTAGCCTGGTTTAAAAAAGGTTTAGACAAGTTCCTAGAAGAAAAGTCTATAAACTATTACTAAGATGGACTTTTGGAAATCCATTGCTTATCGGTGGGATAAGCAGCATGGAATCTATAAATGTTTTGGAATCCTGCCAGGTTCTTGTGACGTGGATTGGCCACTGTTGGAAACAGGATACTGAGCTTGATGGACCTTTGATCTGACCCAGTATGGCAAATCTCTTCTTATGTAATATGCTGATGAGAGATGGCAGTGGATGTTTCTGCCATTTCCTTTCAACCTTCCTCATTTCTCTTTTACTAGAAATTAATTATACTAAGGAACCCTACACTTTGCATATTGTTGAATTCCTCATTTAATTGAGAAAATCTTTTCCTTGATTGCCAATAATATTAAATTTAAGGAGTTAGATTATTAGCAGAACTACAATCTAGCTGGTCCATTTATTTCTGAACACACAGGGAGCAATAAGCCCATGCATCTTTTTAATTTTTGGTTCAACAATCACTTGGGATTGGCCAGTCAAACATAAAACAGGGTAATAAAATAATGATCAGTTTATAAAAGTGGATTTCCTAGCGTGTAGTAGATTGACTCAGGACCAATGGGTATAGTGTACTCCTGATAGCAGTTGGGAGACGGAGTCAGATTTCAAGCTGACGTCAGCCTACAAATACCTGTGCAGGAAGCTTAGCTCTCCAGTATTTCTCTGTCTCCTAAGCAGTTAGGGACTCTACACACACTGGCACAGTGTTAGAAAATTCAAATTAAAGAAAGAAATCTTTCTACAAAACGAGCCCCGCTCTCCTGCAGTGATACCTAAGGGTCCCTCCCCCAGTCAAAAATTTCTGAGGTGATTTCCGAGATCCCTCAGAGGCAAGCTTTGGTCCGGTAGCCGGTTCCCAGCGTGGACTTAGCCCCCAGAGTGGCTGAGAGGCAGCGGGTGCAATACCGAGCGCGGCGGTGAAGGTATTTTCCCTCTCCCCTTGCAGCTGGAGACCGCCCAGCACCAGACCAGGAATCGTCGAGACAAGGTAAGGTAGAAAACTTTCTTAAAGTCTCCTGTCTCCGAGGCTCAGATAGCCGCACAGATCGTCCTTCTGGCGTCTGTTAAATCGGATTGAGCAGCCCCTCCAGGCTAGACCCCGATCCGGTGCGAGAGTTCACACTTGTGGAGACCCTCCGGGGGGGTCGCCATCTTGCCCGCGTGGTCGTCTGTGCCATTCCCCCCCTTGATCGCCGTATTGTCCGCATAACTGAAGCCGTGCGCACATCTGTGCCGTGTGCACAGCGGCGCGCGCATCCCCACTAAGCACACACATAGCAGCCTGCACGCAGATCGGTGCACCCAGAGCGCACAGACGAGATTTGAGCTACTCCAGGCGCACAAATCATGGCACCGCCTCTGCCCAGCCTGCCACCTGAGAGATGCACAACCCGAAGTGGCCTCTGCCCTATTCCTGCAGTGCGAAGAGACTCAAGGGGAACCAAAACAAGGCCCCTTCCAGCCAGTAGAGGAATCCAGCTTCACCATCAATAGTTCCCTGGACCTCTGTATCTCCGACCCGTCCCCTCCTCAGATGAGCTCCTCGGGGAACTCCACTGGATTCAATATGGACCCAGGGACCTTTTCCTGGGTGGAATTCTTCAAAGGGCTACAAACCTTTGTCCAGGCACAATCGATGCCACCTGCAACACAGCCATAGTCTCCACCAGAAGCACAAGATCTTCCAAGCCTCTCTCGGACCCCCCGAGATGTGCCCCAGCCGGGCAAAAGCCTCCCCCTAGGGGACACAGACACCTCGGGGGAAGAGCCTGACTCCCTGGAGGGAAGGGGAAATCCCTCCAGGGATGGAACCATACCGAACCATGATGCGGTTCTTCTCCGGGGCGAGTCTGTCAGAGTCATGTCGGACATCGCCACAACAGTTGCCTACATCAACCACCAAGGAGGAACCAGAAGCCAACAGGTGTCCCTGGAAATAGACCCCCTAATGGCGTGGGCGGAAGCAAACCTGCAGGGGATCTCAGCCGCCCACATCGTGGGAAAAGACAACATCACTGCGAACTACCTCAGCAAAGAGAGTCTAGACCCAGGGGAATGGACACTGTCGACCACAGCCTTTCAGTTGATAGTAAGCCGCTGGGGAACCCCAGCCATGGATCTCCTGGCAACCCGGTCCAACGCCCAAGTTCTAAACTTCTTCAGCCGCAGACGAGAACCGCAATCCCGGGGAATCGATGCCCTCATCCAGACCTGGCCACAGGAAGACCTGCTGTACGCCTTTCCCTTATGGCCACTACTGGGCAGGATCCATCCGCAAGATAGAATACCACAGGTGGCTAGTACTTCTAGTGGCCCCTGACTGGCCAAGAAAGCCATAGTACACGGACATGTGAAGACTTCTAGCGGGCAACCCTCTGTGCCTACCTTCACACAGGGACCTTCTAAGGCAAGGTCCACAACTCCACGAAGACCCAACTCTATTCTCTCTTACGGTCTAGCCATTGAGAGAACTCGCCTGAAGAAGAGCGGATACTCTTAAGGCAGTGATTGACACCTTGCTCCGAGCACGCAAGTTTTCCACGTCTCTAGCTTACATATACAAATATGGAGAATATTCGAAGCCTGGTGTGAGGATCGCGAGATCCTTCCACGGACAGTCAAAATCCCCATGATCTTGGAATTTCTGCAGGACGGCTTGAAGGGGTTGTCCTTCAACTCCCTCAAAGTTCAGGTGGCCGCGCTGGCCTGCTTCAGAGCCAAAGTGGACGGCATCAGTCTATCAACCCATCCAGATGTTTCCTGCTTCCTGAGAGGAGTCAAACAAATCCAGCCACCATTTCAAGCCCTATCCTGTCGAGAACCATTCCTCAGGTTCACACCGGGATCCATACAACTACGCACGGTCCCCTCGTATCTTCCGAAGGTGGTTTCTCAATTTCATCTAAACCAAACCATATCACTACCTTCTCCAGATGAACATAAGGACTCGGAAGACTTACGCCGTCTTCGCCATCTGAACGTCGGCAGACTCCTAGTCCGATACCTGGAAAGATCGGAATCCGTACGAAAGACAGACAACCTATTCGTCCTTCACAGCAGGAAGAAACAAGGGGGAGCGGCCTTGTGGGCAACCATAGCCCGCTGGATCAAAGAAGTAATCAAGACGGCCTACGTAGAGGCGGGGAAGCCTCCACCTCTACAAGTCAAGGCCCATTCTACAAGGGCCCAGGCAGTGTCCTGGGCAGAAACCAAGATGCTGTCGCCAGCCGAGATCTGTCGGGCGGTGACGTGGTCCTCCATACATACCTTTTCCAGGTTCTACCGCCTGGATGTCCAGGCCAGGGAGGACACATCATTTGCAAGGGCAGTACTAAGTGGGCCACGGGCAGCCTCCCACCCAGTTTGGGAGTAGCTTTTGTACATTCCATTGGTCCTGAGTCCATCTGCTACACGCTAGGAAATGGAGAAATTACTTACCTGATAATTTTGTTTTCCTTAGTGTAGACAGATGGACTCAGCATCCTGCCCATGGGTGCCCCAAAATCAGGAAACCTCGGGTGACAATCCCAGAGAGCAAGACAAGCATGGGTAAGCCAGGTATTACCCCTAGTTCAAGACACCCATAGTTGCCAGGTGTCGGCGTTTTTCGGTTGAGTGCACTGGCAGTCTCCAATTGGAAATCAGTTGAACCAGTCCTAGTTAATCAAGTTATTAGAGCACACATATATCCACAATTGCTTTTCGAGGAGAATACTGAAGAGCTAAACTTCCTGCACGGGTATATGTAGGCTGACGTCAGCTTGAAATCTGACTCCGTCTCCCAACTGCTATCAGGAGTACACTATACCCATTGGTCCTGAGTCATCTGTCTACAGTAAGAAAAACGAAATTATCAGGTAATTTCTCCATTAATAGGTTACTAATGACATGTCCTCCAATTAGAGGTTCAGAAACCAACAGTTGATCAAGTACGGTATTTTTTGCTCCATAAGACGCACTTTTTTTCCCCCAAAAGTGGGGGGAAAATGTATGTGCGTCTTATGGAGCGAATATAAAAAAAACAAACAAAAATCTAACAACCCCCCCCCCTTCCTGACTCCCCCAAGACCTGCCGACTTAGTTTACCGCAACCCCCCACCCTCCTGACCCCCTCAAGACCTGCCAAACGACCCTGGTGGTGCAGCGGGGGTCCAGGAGCGGTCCGGGAACAATCTCCTGGGCGTGGGCCGTCGGCTGCCAGTAATCAAAATGGCGCTGACGGCCCTTTGCCCTCACTATGTCACTGAGACCGACCAATAGCAGCGGTCGGTCCCAGTGACATAGTGAGGGCAAAGGGCCATCGGCGCCATTTTGATTACTGGCAGCCGACGGCCCACACCCAGGAGATCGTTCCCGGACCGCTCCTGGACCCCCGCTGGACCACCAGGGACGTTTGGCAGGTCTTGGGGGGGGTCAGGAGGGTGGGGGGTTGCGGTAAATTAAGTCGGCAGGTCTTGGGGGGGTTGCGGTAAATTAAGTCGGCAGGTCTTGGGGGGGTCAGGAGGGTGGGGGGTTGTGGTAAATTATGTCGGCAGGTCTTGGGGGAGTCAGGAGGGTGGGGGTTGTTAATTTAAAGGGTTGGGATGGGGGTTTTTTTTTGGGGGGGGAGGGGTTCCCAGAGAAAAAAGTTTTCTGATCTGGGGAGTGGACCGAAATGCCCCTCCCCAGACCCGAAAACAAAATGGGGAGAAAAAAAAAAGCTATGCACTCCCCTAATTTGCTCCATAAGACGCCCAGTCGCAGAGCCGGTTTAGCACAATTTTTTTTTTTTTTTTTTTTTAAATTTTCCCCCTCTGAATCCTAGGTGCGTCTTATGGTCAGGTGCGTCTTATGGAGCGAAAAATACGGTAATTCTCTTTGAACTCTCTTGGTTGATAAAGTGTCATAAAGTGATGATGATTTAAGAGGAAAAGGTACACTGCCTGGTGTACAAGCAAAAAGTATGCTCCTTCTCTTGTACTTTACTAAAACTGCTGGATTATCTACTCTTTCTATTGGAATCAGGGTTAAAAATGACCTGAGTTCATCTTAGTGTGATTTCTGCTTACTGCAAACAAGAAGAGGGAAAACTGGTATATATTTAAAACATTTATAACCTATTTATAATCCACAGATCTATGTGGGTAACAATAAAAAGCATTCAGAAAGTAAAATATTAAATTTAACAGAACAGACAAAACATAAAAAGCCAGTATTGATGTCTTAAAATCAGTACACTAGAGTTAAAATAATAGAGACAATTGAATAGTGCCTTTAAATTTCAAAAAATTAAATATTCAGAAAAGGCTGAGGTGCTATCAAGATTACAATTTCCTTAAAGAGCTGTTCTGATCGAAATCTTGAGTAAACTACTGCAAACTAATTGTTTGCAGAAAGTTTTTTTTTAACAATCCTCCAGAGACAGTGATTACGAAAGAGAGTTCCACAGGCATGAATTGGTGATAGAAAAGTTTCTATCACGGTCTTGGCGAGATAAGCTGCTTTTGCCAAGGAGATATAAAATAAATTCTTCCCTACAGAGGGCAATGGACAAGACAGTCTGTAGATTTTTTAAGAGTGCACTGCTGAAGACCTCTAGGTCATCAGAGTTTAAGGTGTTGTGCATCAGAAATAAGACCTTAAATTTGATAAACACATAGACTAGAGAAAAAAAGCTAGGATCAGTGTGATATGATCATGCAAATTGGTTCCAGTTAAAACTTTCACAGCAGCATTTTGGAAAGTTTGCAATGTGCAAATAGTGGTGTTTGGCAGGTCTAGAGAGAGAGAATTAGAATAATCCAGTACTGTAAAAATCAAGGCCCTTAATGCTGCACAGAAGTCTTTGGTAATAAAAGGCCTAAGTCTGAAGATGCAATTTGAAAAATTTTACAACATTTTTTACCTGAGGGCTTAGTGACATAGATGGATCAGGAAATAAAACTCAAGTTACGTACCTGTATAAAAATGTTAACCTGATAGCCTTCAAAGCAAAAACATTAGGTATATCATTAGAGATGAAATGACCCAGAATCATCATCTCTAATTTACAATATTTAGAGCAAGCTTGTTGTCATGAAACCGGTACCTAATGGTAGCCAAACAGATGGAAACATTTTTAAAGACATCAGCAAAGGTAAAAATAGGCAATATACTACATCCATGAGGAACAATATAAATATTGAAAAGCATGGCAGAATGGGCAGAGCCCTGCAGAACTCCTGTCTTTAAAGAAAAGTTATGGGGAAAGGAATTATCAAGAGAAATATGTTGTGAATGATCTTCTAAATGTGAAGTAAACCACTTAAGTACAACAGAGGAGTTATCGAGAACATTTAAGTGATATAGCAAGAGGCTATAATCTATGGTGTCAATCTTGTTTTATAATGCCTCCTGTAAAACCACTGATGTTACCCTGGGATCTCAACGTGGTTCTTACTCAACCAGTGAGACCCTTTGAGTCCATAGATCAATCTAAAATACCTAAATTTCTAATAGTCACTTCTATCAGAAGAGTCTGTGATCTTCAGGCATTAATAACATCCACCATACACAGAATTTTTATTTTTTTATTTTTTATTTTTTTTAAGTTTTGTATGTGTATCCAAAATTTAAATCACTATAGTCTATTCTTCATGGTCTACCACGGTAGACATGAAGAATACATTACTGTGGTTTAAATGTTTTGTTCCAAAAACACACTTTTTTTGGCTGTCAAAGCTGAACCATACACTATCATGGTGTTTGCAAGCAGCCTACATTTGTTGCAGTTTTTTTTTATACTTCCTTAACCAATTTCCCAAGCTGGGTACATTATCTGGTTTAAACAGGACACCAAACCCACCTCACCAATAACAGGTCAGATGTAGCTTGGGATGTCCTTCATTACCATACTTAAGAACTGCTATGCTGGGTCAGACTAAAGGTCCATCAGATCCACCATCAGTGACCAATTCAGGGCACAAGGGCTTAGCAGAATCCCAAATAATAGATTCCATGCTGCTTACACCCAGGAATAAGCACTGTTTTTTCCCCAAGTCTTATCTGGTTAATAGTATGGCCTTTTCCTCCAGGAACTTGTCCAGACCTTTTTTTAAACCAAGCTATGCTATCTGCTTTTACCATATTCTTCAGCAATGAATTCCAAAGCTTAATTGTGTGTTGAGTGAAAAAGTTTTTCTTAGATTTGTTTTTCAGTGTGCTACTTAGTAATTTCATGAAGTGTACCCTAGTCTTTGTATTTGTTGGAAGAGTAAACAACCATTTTACCCATTCCAGTCCAATCATGTTTCCCCTCAGCTGTCTCTTCTCCAAACTGGAGAGCCCTAACCTCTAGCTTTTCTTCATAGGGAAGCCATTAGATTCCCTTTATCATTTTGGTTGCCCTTCTCTGTACCTTTTCTAATTCCACTAGTTTGTCACTTTGCCCTGTTATATCTTCATGTGTATTGGAACAATTATCTCCTAATTGGAGAGGAGGTAATTTTGACAGCCGCCTCTTACGTGCAGAACAGCGATGGATTCACCGTCTGCAAACAGTAGAGCCTGATGGGCTCAACTCCGCATTAGAATTACAAGTCTTTCTGTGAATGACTATGATCTCTCTTTTTTGACAGCCTTGAATATCCAGCATAGCGATTTGCAGAGCCGTCAGGCTCATTATGTGATTAACATCGATTTCATTCACAAATTAGTTTTCATTAAGACCGCTTGTTTGACGGCAGCATCGTGATGACGTCATCACGTGCAGGAAAGCGCGGGCTTTTTAAAGATCTAAGGCGTCCAGGGTTCTTCTGTCCCGAGTTGCTGAATAAACTTCAGAGACATTCGTGTCCATTGGAAAGGTCTGTGATGCTGCACTCATGCAAAGCTAAGTATCCACTTTGATTTCATCAGCTTGTAAAATTCGTTTTTGTCCTTTTCTGTTTCTATAGCATCTGCCGTGACAATGTTTACATAAATTACTCCTGAGGAAGCGATTTTCATCGCGAAACACCGGCCGTTGTCGGGTGTCATTGTTTGACATTTCGGGGCATATGATGCATATTATTTCTAAACGGGACTTAGAAGGCATTTGCAGTTACACCTAGCTGATACAAAAACAGTTGATTTACCACCTTGCCGCAAATGACGGGGTGTCATTGTTTGACATTTCGGGGCATATGATGCATATTATTTCTAAACGGGACTTAGAAGGCATTTGCAGTTACACCTAGCTGATACAAAAACAGTTGATTTACCACCTTGCCGCAAATGACGAGTAGTCCGGACGGCAAGTGTATTCACTGCCGTTGTCTGGCTTGCTGATGCGGTTACAAATTCAAAGCAAAATACAATACATTTTTTGAAATTTTGTTTGATGACAGCACATTGAAGATACGGTTCACACTACAGGATACTTGTTTTTTTTGTTGTATACGATTTGATTGACAAAACAAGTGCTTTGGTTCTTTATTTTTTGGCTTGTTACACATTGGAACCTATGGCAGGGACGGATGCCCTTAAAACACTCAGTTTCTCCGAAGCTGAAATTCAGACATTATTATCAAAACCTTCCATTTTCTCAACAACAGTAGGTCCAGTAGATTCAGACCTCTGGACCACCTACAATAAATTAAATCATCGATTGATAAGAACCATATTACATGCAGAAACTCTGTTAGAGTACTGCCGTCAACAGAGGATACCATGGGGCCTACGGATTTTGAAGTCTCCACATTTATATAATGAGGATCCAGATTTTTTGATAAGTTGGAACGCGATTTTGAACAAATGTAGTTTAGACCTGATGGTATTAATTATCAAGACAGCACAAGTCAAAGAATCTGAAGTTCAATCTGAGATTGATAGCATTCAGGAACAGCTGGCCAGTTCCACTACTTTGGAAAATTACACTGAAAAACTTAAGAACACCAATGATCAATTGGATAAGTTTAAGGCTGATCTCAAAAAACTTAAATTGGAAAAACTACAAAGAGACGAAAGAGATTACACTACAGGATACGTTTATCCTTGGATGGACGAAAAAGCAAAGAAAAGACCCAACAGAGTCACGTTTGACTCAAGTAGTGACAGCTCTTCAGGGGAGGAAGTGACCTCTAGTGCCAACGCAACACCAACAGCAGCTGGAAACACTTTTTTAGGACGAGGTCGAGGATCCCGTCGACGTCCACGGGCGCGAGGAAGCCGATGGGCCGACGAATCCTACCAGAACAGACAAACCCGGTCTCAGACACATCAGACTCACTAATTTTGAACCTATCCACGCTTCAATTGACAACACAGCAGACTTCGCTTCTTGAAAAAGGACTATCCTTCATTCCCACACCGAAAGCTGATTTATTACAACTGGAAATCGCTTTATTTAAATTTACACGTAAATTATACATAAAACATTATTTTGTGGAAACACCATCTGGATGTGATACATCTATTTTGCGAAACAAGTCTAAGTGGTTCCCACCTGGTCCTGTTGACCCCATCATATACACTTTTTATCAAACTACACTACGTGATCTACGTGCTGCCTTCACCATAGATCGGTCTTACACAAATTTGACACAACTGGATATTCAGGCCATGAAAGATCTACAAAATAACCACCAATTAATCATCAAACCTGCTGACAAAGGCGGTAAAATTGTGATTATGGACCGCAATCAATATCAAGCAGAGGCTCTCAGACACAATTTTACACACCTTTACAAGAAGATCCCACAGCCCTAATTTTACAATCCATTGAACAGCTGGTACAAAGAGGATCGGATCAAGGTTTTTTGACCACACAGGAGACCAATTTTTTGGTGAATAAATTTTCTGTCATTCCAGTCTTTTATCACTTACCCAAGATACATAAAAATTCTCAACAACCACCTGGAAGGCCAATTGTCTCCAGTAAAGGTTCGTTACTTGAACCATTGTCTCGATTTATTGATTTTTTCTTGGCACCATTTGTAGTGATACAAGACTCATACATCAGAGATTCTCAGCAAGTGATTCAATTTTTTGATTCATTCAATGACGACACATCAAATTTATTACTAGTGACCCTGGACGTTGAAGCATTATATACCAGCATCCCCCAGGATGAAATGATATTGATAGCCACTAAATTCTTTGAGGACAGACCTCAGCCGCATAGGATTCCCAGCAGTTTTTTGACAGCTTTATTGGAGATTGCCTTGACACAGAATTTTTTCGCATTTGAAGGGGCATTTTACCAACAGACCTGTGGCACAGCCATGGGTGCCACTATGGCACCTGATCTGGCCAATCTTTATATGGCAGTTTTTGAAACCAGCTGGATTTACAATAATAATCCTTTTAATCAATATATAAAAACCTGGAAACGATACATTGATGATATATTGATTTTTTGGCAAGGTACAGAGTCTCTGTTCCAAGAATTTTTGCTTTGGCTGAATGGGCGTAATAGTCATCTTCATTTTACTTCTGACATTAGCCCCACAGTGATACATTTTTTGGACATAACAATTGTCAAGAGACCTTCAGGTTTTGAAACTTCTATTTATAGAAAACCAGTTTCTTCTAACACTTTTCTACACTTTACCAGCGCACATCCACGTGCTCTCAAAGAAAATTTGCCAGTAAGTCAATTCTTTAGGTTAAGAAGATTATGTACTTCGATGGAGGATTTTCGTCATCAGGCTACATCACTCACAGATCGATTTCTTAAAAGAGGATACCCTACACGCTGTGTCAAGCGAGCCTTGACTCGGGCTAGATTTACCAATAGAGATTGGTTATTTCTACCACGAAGGTTGGACCCTCCTGACACACTCACTTGCGTGTTGCCATACTCTTCGATGACTTCAACCATGAAACAGATCATGTTTAATAATTGGCACATATTACAAAAACATTTTGAGTTCACTGAGGTTCCTAGATTTGCTTTTACTAGGAGTTCCAATATTAAAGATCTACTAGTTCACTCTGTTCCATTATGATTAAGACATCTGCCATACATTTCACTCGTGTGAATTTTACTTTTGTGTTGAAAAACTTCACAGACTGCCGTTCCACAGGGGTTATCTACGTGATACAGTGCCCCTGTAATTTGTTATACATAGGCAAGACCAAACGAGCACTCAAGACCAGGCTCATTAAGCACCGGTCATGCATTTCAACAGGCCGGTTATCTGCTCCATTAACTCCCCACTGTATGGCTTTTCAACATACTTTTGAACATCTGAAGGTTTGTGTATTGGAACAACGGGACTTAGAAGGCATTTGCAGTTACACCTAGCTGATACAAAAACAGTTGATTTACCACCTTGCCGCAAATGACGAGTAGTCCGGACGGCAAGTGTATTCACTGCCGTTGTCTGGCTTGCTGATGCGGTTACAAATTCAAAGCAAAATACAATACATTTTTTGAAATTTTGTTTGATGACAGCACATTGAAGATACAGTTCACACTACAGGATACTTGTTTTTTTGGTTGTATACGATATCTTCATGTTCACCATGACTTGAAATCATCACCATCAAATATATTTTCCAGCATGGGTATCGTCTCATCATCCTTCTCAGTAAATACTAAAGCAAATAATTCATAATCATGTTGATGCAATATTGGGCACTAAAGTCAACCCACCACTGAACATGGTTCCTCCAACTGAATATTATCGCAGTTCTAAGCAGGAAGAACAACAGAAGCAGCAAAAAAAAGGAAAAGGTCTTTAAAGCGGTCAGGTTAGGAAAAGAGAAGCTCGTAAAATCGAGCATCCGTTTTTCTTATCTGCTTACAGCAATGTCTCCTGGGCGCTCGATGCTATGGACATGCTAGGGATGCACAATTTATCCCTACCGCGTCCTTTTAAGCATGGCGGCTCATTTGCCTATTGCATCGAGCGCCCAGGAGAGTTGATTGCACGCATGTTAAAAAAAAATGCGCCTAGTTTGGACGCACATTTTAGCATGTCGGTATTACATTAGCCTGTTAGTCTTTCTGCTATGGCGTTGCCTTCCCTAAGTGCCCCTTTTACGCCTCGATCATATAATGGTGAAAATAACTCCCTCACAGGCTTTCTGCTTTGGACCATATATTCTAGAAAGGGGTCAATATTGAGAGAGAGAATTTTTATGTAATAAGAGTAGTCAATCACTTAACTATCTGGAATGGGTTTTTATTTTCTTTCATTTGCTACTATACAGCCACTATAATTCTAGTAGTTATGAAATGCTAGGAAAGCTTTTGTTGAACATTTTTGGCCACAAATTTAGTAAGACAACTTTTTGGATCTAATGGAGTCTGCATTTTGGTTATTTTTTTAATGCAATTTTGATTCATGAGTACACCATCTAGGTTAGATTAGAGATGAAGAAAGCAATGCAGGAGTATGAAGAGAAATGAAAGGGATACATAATAGTGAAAATGAGTAGAAAGGATGGATGAAGGAAAACTGAACTGGAAAGGCAGTTTTACATTCACGCTTGTACATATTCACATTTGTACCGAAAGACAGTAGTAGCAAGTAAAGTAAAATTGCAGGGTTAAATATGTACATTCCAAGCCAGACAGTGTTTATACCTGTCATGAATGTATTTACTGTTTCTTGATGTTTATACTCTTGACTGTGTTGATTGCAACAGAAGCCTATTTCCTGGAGTGTAGCCAGATGGACTCAGAACGAATGGGTATAGTATGCTCGTGCTAGCAGTTGGAGACGGATCTGACGTCAGCACGGGTATATATACCCCCACAGGAAGCGTAGCAACTTAGTAATTTCCGTCTCCAAAGCAGTTTGGAGAGCCTGCACGCTCGCTGAGCGTGTTTCCAATCTACTTTCTACTTTCTTCTTACTAAATTTCTACTGCAACATCGAGCCCCGCACTCCTGCGGTGATACCCTTGGGGTCCCTCCCCCAGTAGAGTTTCCCGGGGTGATTTCCGTGATCCCCCGGAGGTGTAAGACCTCGGTCCGGTGGCCGAATCGCGGCAGGGACGTAGCCCCCGGGCGAGGCTCGGGCGTGGCGAGCGAGGCGCCTCGGTCCCGGCGTGGACGGGGCAGCGGGTGCATATCCTCAAACGCGGCGGTGAAGGTACTTGCCCTCTCTCCCCGCAGCAGGAGACCGCCCGGGTTCCAGCCGGGAAGCGCCGAGGATCAGGTAAGGCGTACATCTCTTACTTTTGGTCTCCGAGGATCGGCGGCGTGGCCTGTGGGCGGCACGCCGTGGAGGGCGCCATTTTGTGGGCCTTGTTCAGGTATTGAGCGCCCGTGATAGGCGCCTGTTTATGACTAAGCGCATGTTATATACATCATTGTGCGTATATTGCTAACCGCTTATTGCTGAGAGCACATTGAATACCATTGAGCGTGTATTGCTAACCGCTTCTTGCTGAGAGCATATTGAATACCATTGAGCGTGTATTGCTGACCGCTTATTGCTGAGAGCCTATTGAATACCATTGAGCGTGTATTGCTAACCGCTTATTGCTGAGAGCATATTGAATACCATTGAGCGTATATTGCTAACCACATATTGCTGAGAGCATATTGAATATCATTGAGCATCTATTGCTGACCACATATTATTATGCGCCTGTTATATTAAGCGTATATTGCTGCCGCATATTATTGTGCGCCTGTTATAATAAGCGTATATTGCTGCCGCATATTGTTGTGCGCCTGTTCTATTAAGCGTATATTGCTGCCGCATATTATTGTGCACCTGTTCTATTAAGCGTATATTGCTGCCTCATATCATTAAGTGCATACTTTTCAATGGAACAGAACGCCTCAGCGTCTTCAGCGGGGGCGCCTCCTGCCTCCGGCATTAAAGCCCTCGGCCTCTGCTCCGCATGCTAGCTTAGAGCCACGCACAGTGAAGAGCCAGACTCCCTATGTGCCCAATGTGAGGAGGCCGTGGGACCCTCGGGCCAGGACCAGTCTCAGCCACGGTTTGCTGATAGTTCCCCAGGGGCTACCCCGGATTTAGCGGGCAGTCTTGACCAATCTGGAATCCCGGGGGATCTTGTACCCCGGCAATTAGAGACCGCTTCCATTTCCTGGGTGGATCTCTTTAAGGGGATTCATGCCTTTGTACAGATGCAAACGGCTTCCCGTCCAGGCCCTGCGGTTCCTGCTGTTTCTACTGTTCCTGCTGTGGCTGCGACTAAGGCGGCTGCTGTTGCGGTTACGGCTCCAGCGGATCCTGTTCCTGGACCCCTCACGCCTTTATCGTGAGCGGGACCTCCCGCCACTAGACAGTCCGGATCAGTCAGACCAGGAGGTTTCACTGGACGAGTCCGAACTCCCGGACGAAGGGGAACTTCCTTCAGGGATTGAGCCATATAGAACCATGAGGCGGTTCTTTCCTAAAGAGGATCTCTCCGACCTGGTGTCTCAGTGCCTGGCGGAGTTGGATATTACAGGTCCCAGCGCTACAGTAACCTCTGCGCAGAACCCCCTGCTGGAAGGTCTTCGTCCTACAGCCCGCCATTTTCCATTTTTGCAAGCAGCACAACAACTGATAGATTTAGAATGGGCTGCACCAGCGGCTTCAATCAAAGGGGGCCGGGCCCTGACAAGCATGTACCCACTGGCACCGGCTATCCAGGACCTGCTGGCGTGCCCTCAGGTGGACGCCTTGATTAGCGCTGTGGTCAAGCGCACTACCATTCCAGTTGAAGGGGGGGCGGCCCTCAAGGAGCCTCATGACTGGCGACTGGACGCCATTCTGAAACAGACTTTTGAGGTGGCAGCTCTATCTTTGCGGATCGCAACCTGCTGCACAGTGGTGACGCGTTCCTGTTTGTCACAGGTCAGGAACAACGCTCCAGCAGCAGACATGGAGTCAGCTCTCTCGTTCCTCACGGATGCTGCATCAGACCTAGTCCGGACAACAGCCAAGGGGATTTCATCCTCCGTAGCCGCCAGAAGGCAGCTCTGGATCCGGAAATGGTCAGCCGATGCGCCTTCGAAGACACGCCTCACCAGATTGCCCTTTAAGGGCTCTTTCCTGTTTGGCAGCGACCTTGATAAACTGGCCAGCACATGGGGCGCCTCTCCAGTACCTCGACTGCCGGAAGATCGGTTCAGAAGGAACCAGCGCGCCTTTCCAAGGCCCTCCAGGGGTCGAAGCTCCCAGCGCTTCATTCCCTACAGGAGTCGCTACCAGGCACCTCGTCCTCAGGCCCGGAATCAGTCCTTTCGGCCCAAGCAGCGCAAGAGGGGAGCAGGCCCGGGCTCCGGTCCCGGCCGCGCCTCACAATGAGAATCCGCCGATTCATCTGGGGGGCGGAGCCATGTAGCAGTGATAAAGACACATCAGGCAGGATTCATGGTGAAGCGTCTCTTCGGCTCCTGGGGAGCCTGCTCTTTTATTGTAAATGATCACATAGCATTTCATATGATACATACGTCACATATTTTCCTGCTACAATGTTTTCCACCATCAGTGTTTATGCTGACCTTTTACTAAGTAGGCGCAAGTGGGCAGTAGGTGCAAGCGGTCAGCCTGCAGGCAGGGAGGGGGAAGGTCGTGAGGCAGTTGCACTAAACTATCTAGGTGTGAAAGGCAAGTAGGTCATGAACTCTTCTGGGCTGCAGAAGCTTGCACTAGATATGTTTCTTGCAGACTTCCTGTTAGCTGGAAACAGGAAGTCTGTTCATATGCTAAAACTTATTGCGGTCAGAGCATGACATTTTCTTTACACTAAGCGTAGGCCCAAGGAAAACAGTTAGATGTGGCAATGGAGTTTTTCTTTCTCTGACGTGGTTTTCCAGCAGCCTGAAAAGCCAAACTCCTCCCCCACAGAGCCATAGGGGGCAGGTTAATCCTCTTCTACCCCAGATGGGTCGAGATTACATCAGACCAGTGGGTCCTCGCCATCATCCGAGAGGGCTATTATCTGGATTTTCATCACCTCCCTCCGGACAAGTTTGTGGAATCTTCATATCCCATACAGAAGAAGGCAGCATTGGAAGCTACCCTGGCGAGGCTCCTGTCCTTGAAAGCCATCATCCCAGTACCTGCATGGGAAGTGAATTCTGGACACTATTCCATCTATTTCATGGTACCCAAGAAAGGGGGCACCTTTCGGCCTGTACTGGACCTCAAGTCAGTCAATCGATACTTAAGGGTCCCGAGGTTTCGCATGGAAACTCTGCGCTCCGTCAAGACCGCAGTACAGCCAGGAGAATTCCTCACGGCCTTAGACTTGTCGGAAGCCTACCTGCATATCCCGATCCATCCGGATCAACAGCGCTACCTCCACTTCAAGGTTCTAGGATGCCACTTTCAATTCCGGGCTCTGCCCTTCGGGTTGGCCACGTCACCGCGGACCTTCACCAAGGTGGTCGTAGTGGTAGCAGCGGCACTCAGACGGGAAGGAATTCTGGTCCATCCCTACCTAGACGATTGGCTGATCAGGGCGAAATCATGAGAGGAGAGCCATCGGACAACCGACAGAGTGATCGCCCTTCTGGAAAGCTTGGGCTGGGTAATCAACCTCAGCAAGAGCTGCCTACAGCCTTCCCAGTCGCTGGAATACCTGGGAGTACAGTTCGACACCCAGGCAGACACAGTCAAACTCACTACCAAGAGAAGGTTAAAACTTCAGACACGTATCCGGTACTTGATGGGAGCCAGTCGGCCCATAACTTGGGATTATCTGCAGGTTCTCGGTCTCATGGCATCCACCCTGGAAGTGGTACCTTGGGCAAGGGCCCATATGAGACCTCTACAACACTCCCTGCTCTCTCGCTGGAGCCCCCGTCTACGGAACTATTCCACGCACTTACCTCTGCCTGCCAGAGTACGGACCCAGTTACAGTGGTGTTTGCAGTCCAACCACATGATCAGGGGGTCGAAGATGTCCTCCCCCACGTGGACTCTGCTCACCACAGATGCCAGCCTGAGCGGCTGGGGAGCACACTGCGAAGGACTTACCGCACAAGGGCAGTGGAACAGAGAAGAGTCAGCGTGGAACATCAACCGTCTAGAGGCTCGGGCAGTCCGATTGGCATGCCTTCAATTTGCTCACAGACTGCAGAACAGAGCAGTCAGAGTGATGTCCGACAACGCCACCACGGTGGCATACATCAACCGTCAGGGCGGAACCAGAAGCCGACAGGTATCTCTGGAGATCGCCCCACTGATGGCTTGGGCAGAGGCGAATCTTCAGGACATCTCCGCCGTCCACATTGCCGGGAAGGACAACACCATGGCAGACTTCCTCAGCAGAGAAAGCCTAAATTCGGGAGAGTGGCAGCTGTCACCCACAGCCTTCCAGATGATTGTGGATCACTGGGCGATTCCGGACATGGATTTACTGGCGGACAAGTCCAATGCTCAAGTACCCAGATACTTCAGCCGCAAGCGCGACCCGTTCTCACAAGGAATTGATGCCCTGGTTCAGCCATGGCCTCCAGGGACTCTGCTATACGCCTTTCCTCCGTGGCCTCTGCTGGGAGCCATCATCCACCAGATTCAGAAACACCGGGGCCTAGTTCTTCTAGTGGCACCAGACTGGCCAAGAAGACCCTGGTACGCGGACATGAGAAGACTACTGGCGGGGGAGCCTCTTCCCCTGCCTCCTCTCAGGGACCTTCTACGTCAAGGTCCCATCCTTCACGAGGATCCAGCTCAATTCTCTCTTACGGTCTGGCCATTGAGAGGGCTAGACTGAAGAAAAGAGGTTACTCGGAGCCCGTGATAGATACACTCCTCCGAGCTCGCAAGTTTTCCACATCCCTCACCTACGTAAGGATCTGGAGAGTATTTGAAGCATGGTGCGACACTCATGGCACCAATCCACATGCGACCACAATCCCTATTGTGTTCCTGCAAGATGGATTTCAGAAGGGTCTCTCCCTCAGCTCCATCAAGGTTCAGGTGGCTGCACTGTCTTGCTACGGTCCCAGGAGGGATGGCAAGACCATTGCCAAGCACCCAGATGTTTCTCGCTTCCTGAAAGGAGTCAAGCATATTCGTCCGCCACTGAAGTGGCCTGTGCCCTTATGGAACCTCAACCTTGTTTTGGATTTCCTCGCGGGATCCGCCTTCAGACCCCTTCGGGGCCTGTCTCTCCATTCTCTAACCTTGAAGATGGTGTTCTTGCTGGCGGTGTGCTCAGCACGCCGAATCTCAGAGCTACAAGCACTGTCCTGCCGTGATTCCTTTATTAGAATCACTCCCGAGGCTATCCATCTTCGGACGGTTCCCTCCTTTCTACCTAAAGTGGTTTCACAGTTTCATCTTAACCAAACCATATCCTTCCCTACCACGGCGGGTTTGAAGAAATCTGAAGAAGGGCGTTTATTACGCCATCTCGACATTGGCAGATTACTGCCCAGATATCTGGAAGTGACACAAGAAGTGCGAAAGACGGACCATCTGTTCGTCCTGCATAGCGGAAAGAAACAAGGTGAAGCGGCCTCGCGGCCCACCATCGCCCGCTGGATTAAAGAAGTTATCCGAGCAGCTTACGTAGAGGCTGGGAAATCTCCATCTCTACAGCTCAAGGCTCATTCTACCAGAGCACAAGCAGAATCCTGGGCAGAATCCAGGATGCTGTCGCCTGCAGAAATATGTAAAGCGGCGACATGGTCCTCCCTCCATACCTTCTCCAGGTTCTACCGTCTGGATGTCCAGGCCAGGGAGGACACAGCATTTGCGAGGGCAGTACTACATGGTCCTCAGGCAGCCTCCCGCCCAGGCTGGGAGTAAAGCTTTTGTACATCCCATTCGTTCTGAGTCCATCTGGCTACACGCCAGGAAATGTTGAGATTACTTACCTGATAATCTCCTTTTCCTTAGTGTAGACAGATGGACTCAGCATCCCGCCCAGCTGCCTGTGTACATGGGTTTCACCGATTCAAGGTAAGCCATGTCACCTGTTTCCATAAGAGCGTACACTCTACCAGGTGTCCACGCCTTCCGGTTGTGAATGCTGGCGGTCTCCAGCTACTATCAATCAGTCAGAGGAATCCTGTTTCACTATTTCACTGAGCGTCAGTACACACATCCATAACAGCTTTTGCAAGGAAGATTACTAAGTTGCTACGCTTCCTGTGGGGGTATATATACCCGTGCTGACGTCAGATCCGTCTCCAACTGCTAGCACGAGCATACTATACCCATTCGTTCTGAGTCCATCTGTCTACACTAAGCAAAAGGAGATTATCAGGTAAGTAATCTCAACATTTTATTTTTTTGTTTCCAAAGTATAAATGTAACATGAATAGTTTGTGTGACCACAGGGAAAGATTTTTTTTTTAATATACGAGAATAATACAAAGTGCATACCTTTTATTATAAAACATGTAAAATTGACAGTCTTTGGACCAGCAAAAGGATTTGTAATTCAGACCAACAGTGGAAGGTTTAGAGACAAAAAAATAGGATGCAGGTCATTTTCAGGAATCTAGGAATTAGGGTTCCTTTTAAAAGTCCAGGTGAGTAGATATATCTGCAGCCTATACCAGAGTATGGCCATAGTTTCTGGCATTAATGCCTAAATAATACAGATTGGATACTGTGTTCCTTAATCATGTTTCTCCTGTCTCTTACCATGCATAGACTGTAACTTTTAAACAGGCACCTGGATGCACATGTGCACACATTTGCCGGCTCCACCCAGGCACACGGCTGTTTTATAACATACATGCATATATGCGCATGTGGTATAAAATAGGCTGAGTGCACGCACATATGCATGCAATTTTAAGCGGGCATGCACCTATGCATGCAAATGCCACTTCTACCACATAAGTGGAGAGATTTTAAAAGCCACGCAATTGGCCATTTTCCCAGTTCATTCCCAGTTTGCCTAGGTAAGCGATAGGATCCCCCACCACTTAAAAAGCATCCCTCCTCCCCTGTTAGCCCCAACCCTTAAAAACGCACAGAATTTTTTGAAAATTTTTTTGTTTGGTTTATAACTTACACGCTATCCATAGCAGAAGTAAAGTTACATAGCAGGGGGGACCCTGGTGCGCACTTGTGTGTGTAATTATTTAGCCACTGATTTAAATGTGAAATCCAGGAACGCCCATGTGCTGCCCAGACAACGCCTAGGCCCTGTCCCTTTCTTATAAAAGTATTTCTGTGCGCGCAGTAGGAGATACACAGTATCCGGGTGGCTTTTAAAATCCACTCAGCATGCGTTGGCCCGACATATTTGCATATCTCCTGGTTTTGGCACACGCCATACTTTTAGATTTCACCTTATACTGTTAAAGCACAGTGTAATGTTGTTTATTCCTTGTTTTAGTGGATACAATAGAGAGGCCTGTACAACTCAAAGCCTTAGAATCAGACGTGTCTTCTCAATTCTTCTTCTCACCTCCTGCCACAAGAACCAGGCGGAAGCATGTACCCAGTCTTTCAGAGATTGGAAAGGTAAGAACTACTTGAAATAATTGCTGAATTTGTCTTTTTTTTTTAATAACTCTTTATTTAAAGACACAAAAAAGCAGCAGCATCAACATAAAATTATATTTTAAAGAATAATGATATAATCTGTATATCCACAAAAAAGTTACATATCTGTTCTGTAGTATATATACATTTCTCACAGGACAAGCAAGATGGTAGTCCTCACATATGGGTAACATCATCAGGATGGAGCCCAATCACGGAAAACTTCTGTCAAAGTTTCCAGAACTTTGACTGGGCCCCTACTGGTCATGCCCAGCATGGTACCAAGCCAGCAGGGGACCCCTTCAGTCTTCTTTTTTCCGCGCAGCAATAGCCTCGCGGTTTAGGAGCTCTGAAGAGATCCCTGACAGGAATTTTCCTCACAGAGTTAATTAAATTTAAACTGCCCCACAGGGGTCCCTCCTCTAACTTTTCTCAGACCGCGGTACTCCGGTAAGTTTTTCACCGTTTTTCGTCGATTACCATCGAGTTTGGTCCTCGCGGCCTACTGGCCGTTGACCGTACTGCGGCTCGATTTTTCTTTGGCCATGGCGTCGGGGTTTCGTCAGTGCCCGGACTGTACTCGCACCATGTCTATCACAGACCCTCATGGAGTCTGTGTAATGTGTTTAGGCCGTGAGCATGATGTCCTGACTTGCACCAAATGTGCCCTCATGACACCAAAAAGTCGCAAAGCCAGAATGGAGAAGATGGGACTCCTTTTCCGTGCTCACACCCCGACGCTGTCCATCGCATCAACGTCATCAGAACCGGCACCATCGAAGTCTCACCAGCATCGACAACCGACCGGTGACCGCTGGCCATCGACTCCCGTTTCTCCCCCTCAAGATTGAGGGGATCATAGGGAGAAACATCGCCATCAGCATCGTAAGTCTCGGACCGTCGAGGGAGCGAAATCATCGACCTCGCCACCGTCCGAGCCACTATCGAAGAAGCCCCATCCAGGAACGGCACAGACCATTCCTGCGACCGGTACATCGAGGCCACCCTCACCCAATCGGGGTTTGGGAGTCGCGATTCTGCCTGTAAAGGTGGTCCCTGCGGCTGTGCCTCAGCCTCCCTATTCCATCACGGAGCCGGGGCTGCTTGCAACCAGGTCTCCGGGAAGAACTGGACCGGCTGGTCCAGGAGGCCATCGACAAGGCAATGCAACGACTCCAGGTTCCACAGACACCGGCACAGAGAGTGGAACCGGTCACCGACCCGATTCCAGCAGCGCTAGCACCGCTGCTATCCCGGATGGAGGCGCTCAAGACCGCCCTTCCACCGGTGATTCCCGGGTCTCCAGTGTGCTCCCCGTTGACAGCTTCATCGGGAGGAGAAACACCGTTCCGCATTCCTCCTTTGGGGGTATTGCCTCAGCCATCGATGCCATGTCGTCCCTTGCCACCAATTCATTCATCGGGTGCGATACACACATCGGCACCATCGATGCCTTCAGTGCTGGCACCGGTGCCCCCGATGATTCCTTCGATTTTCTCGGAGCCTCAGCCGGGCCCTTCGGATATCCAACCCCCTTCTCGTCCTACAGGTCTGCCTGCTGATCCTTATGACACCTGGGTTGATGATATTTCCACAGACTCCGAAGACTTACCTTCACCTCCCTCTCCTACTGAAAGTAGAAAGCGTTCTCCTCCAGAGGACCTTTCTTTCATTAATTTTGTGAAGGAAATGTCGGAATTGGTCCCTTTTTAGCTTCAGACAGAGCAGGATGATAGGCACCAGATGATGGAGCTTCTCCAGTTCCTGGATGCCCCTAAAGTGATCACTTCTATTCCCATTCATCAAGTTCTTCGTGACCTCCTCAAAAAGAACTGGGAAAACCCTGGATCCATTGCCCCAGTACACAGAAAGGCTGACACTACCTATCTAGTACAGTCAGTCCCTGGCTTTCAAAAATCTCAGTTCGACCACCACTCAGTTGTGGTAGAATCGGCTCAAAAGAAAGCAAAAAGGACGAAGCCTAGCTCCTCTACCCCTCCTGTTAAGGAACACAAGTTCCTAGACAATATTAATCGACAGGGTCGATTAATATTGTCTAGGAACTTGTGATACAACAGGGTCATTTTCAAGCAAATACAGGACTTCTCTGAAACCCTGCCTGACCAATTCCAAGAACATCTTCAAATCCTTGCCAACAAAGGGGTTTGAGGCAGGAAAGCATGAGGTAAGAACAGCTTACGATATCTTCGACACCTCCACTAGAGTATCTGCAACTGCCATTTCGGCAAGACGCTGGGCCTGGCTCAAGTCTTCTGACCTTCGCCCAGAAGTACAAGACAGGCTCTCTGACCTGCCCTGTATAGGAGATAATCTGTTCGGTGAACAGATTCTGCAAATAGTGGCTGAATTAAAGGACCATCATGAGACCCTCAAACAGCTCTCATCGATACCTTCCGACTTCCCCTCTAGACAGCCCTTCAAGAAGGACTCTAAGAAGTCATTCTTCCACCCAAGGAAATACTATCCTCCACCACCAAGGTCCTGAATTATGAGGCCTTATCAAAAACCTCAGCCTCGCCAGCCCCGGAAGCAAAAGCCACAAGCAGCTCCCCAGCCGGGGCCTGCTTCAGGTTTTTGACTTTCCCTTGGAGAGCAGCAGCCTGATTCCTCTGCCAAGCATACCAGTGGGAGGTCAATTGTGCCACTTTCACGGCATGTGGCAATCAATCACAACCGACCAATGGGTGCTAGCAATCATTGCTCAGGGTTACCACCTAAACTTTCTTGCTCTTCCACCGGACTCACCACCTCTACAAGCGTGGAGAGTAACCGACCACTCTGTCCTTCTGGAGCAGGAGGTTTCCCTTCTTCTCCAGTTAAGAGCAATAGAACCCGTCCCACTTTCACAACAAGGCCTAGGGTTCTATTCCCGGTACTTTTTGATCCCCAAAAAATCCAGGGGGCTTTGTCCAATTCTGGACCTAGGTGCCCTCAACAAGTACCTCCAGCGGGAAAAGTTCAAGATGGTAACCTTGGGCTCGCTTCTACCTCTTCTACAAAGAGGAGACTGGCTCTGCTCTCTGGACCTCCAGGTCGCATACACCCACATTGCGATATCTCCAGCTCATCGCAAGTACCTCAGGTTTTTAGTAGGCCCAAAGCACTATCAATACCGAGTGCTTCCATTCGGCCTAGCATCGGCACCACAAGTCTTTACCAAATGTCTCGTAGTTGTCGCAGCTTTTCTCAGGAAAGAAGGTGTGCACGTCTACCCCTATCTAGACGACTGGTTAATCAGAGCCCCAACCCAGCAAGCCACTCGATCGTCCCTGGATTTGACCCTACACACTCTAATTTCTCTAGGATTTCTCGTCAATTACGAGAAATCCTATTTAGTCCCATCTCAAACCTTGTCGTTCATTGGGGCAGACTTGGACACCTTGCAGGCAAAAGCCTTTCTATCTCAACAACGAGTGCAAACCCTTGTGTCCCTCGCTCACCAGTTACAGTCTCAGTATACAGCAACAGCTCGGCAATTCCTTGTCCTTCTCGGACACATGGCGTCCTCAGTCCATGTCACACCAATGGCCCGCCTGGCCATGAGGCTCATGCATTGGACTCTGAGGTCACAATGGATTCAAGCTACTCAGCCTCTGTCGACCATTGTCCACATCACCGGCGCACTCCGTCTGTCTCTCGCCTGGTAGAAAGATCAGAACAATCTCCTCCAGGGGCTGCCCTTTCACCTACCAGATCTTCAACTCATTCTCACCACCGACGCTTCCAACCTCGTGTGGAGAGCCCATGTGAACGATCTACAGACACAAGGATCTTGGTCTCCAGAGGAAGCCAAACACCAGATAGATTTCCTGGAGCTTCGAGCGATGCGATATGCTCTCAGAGCTTTTCAGGATTGCCTATCAAATCACGTCATCCTGATTCAGACGGACAACCAGGTGGCCATGTGGTACATCAACAAGTAAGGAGGCACAGGCTCCTTCCTTCTGTGTCAGGAAGCTGCGCAGATTTGGGCGGAAGCGCTCTCCCACTTGATGTACCTCAGGGCCACCTATTTGCAGGGAGTGCACAATGTCTTGGCAGACAAACTGAGTCGTGTCTTCCAACCGCACGAGTGGTCTCTCAACCCCTCAGTAGCAACCTTCCTCTTCCAGCATTGGGGTTATCCCCAAATAGACCTCTTTGCGTCCCCTCAGAACCACAAAGTGGACAATTACTGCTCCCTCATTCGGAGCGAGCGCTCTCAGCCCAGAGATGCATTCTCCCTCTCGTGGGCAACCGGTCTGCTTTATGCATTCCCTCCACTTTCTCTTTTTTAGAAGACTCTCGTGAAGCTCCGTCAGGACAAGGGAACTTGATCCTGATAGCACCTCACTGGCCATGCCAAGTGTAGTTTCCCATACTCCAGGATCTCTCCATCCGCAGGCACATTCCCTTGGGAACGGACCCGTATCTGATCACTCAGAACCCCAGGGGGACCCATCCAGTGCTGCCAAGCTCATCTCACATCTCACTGATGCCAAGCTCCGCAGGGGCCTCCCCGAACGCCTCCACCAGCATCGAGGGAACCTAACAAACTGCCGCCCCCCCCCTCGAAATCGCCTGCAAACCAGCAGCACAGGCCTCAGAAAGGCCTCCTTTCAGCAGCACCACCCATCTTGAAGCAAAGCCAGCACCTGACAAGCGAAGCCAGCCCCCTGACGTCAGAGGAGGGGCCGGGTGAGTGGTGTTTAAATTTAAACTCACCCCAGGCGCTGCGCACCGTGCGCTGAAGGATCGCATCCAAAGGAGCATGCCCCTTTGTGCGCCCCTTCGCGCAGCCCATTCATCGCAGCCCTCAAAGACACCCCCTTCCTAAACCTTGCCTTCTCCACCTTGTCCTCCCAAACACTAAATAAAAAAAAACAAAACTGCATCACTAACAACTGCCTTTAAAAAGCAAGCTATACTCTCATATTGCTATCGCAATCAACTTTCAGTTCAAAATCTCAAAAAGATATGAAGATGAACAACAAGATATCATCTCCAAATAATCAACCTACATCCTTTAAGAAACATTCATCCTTGAAACCTCCACACAAACTAAATCAAGTAATAAACTTAAAAAACACACATATCCAACTCTCAAACTATATGCTTCTCTCATTCATACTCATCAATACTCGTTCTATAATAAAAAAAAAATCCCTCTATTCAATGACCTACTCAGTGACCACAAACTAGATTTCATTGCAATTACGGAAACCTGGCTCAAAAACACGGACTCCGTTCTAATAAACCAACTATCCAACCAAGATTACAACACCTCTTCAATCCCCGGAAAAAATAAAAAAGGAGGTGGCTTAATGCTTACATCTAAAAAAAAAAAGCCTGCAACTAACACTTCGCCCATCTAACATTCCTCCACCATTTGAAATTGCTTTATTTGATTCACCAAAACTTCAAATATGCCTCATTTACTGTCCTCCAGGAGCACTCGATAAAAACTGCTCACCTCTAATTGAATATATTATGAACAACATCTCCCTCAACAAACCCATAATCATACTTGGTGACTTCAACATACATTTCAACTTACCAACTCACTCAAAAACCTGCCAAACTATCATTGATGCACTCTCAACTCTATATCTAGAACAAATAATCCAATCTCCAACTCATAAAGCAGGCCACACAATTGACCTCATTTTTGTCGACACTGAAATTTGGAAATCATTCTCTACCCACTCCACAGAGATACCCTGGTCCGACCACCATCTAATCCAAGCTAACTTACATACCAACCTCAATATTAAACCTCCTCAAATCACCCCAAACAAAATATCCTACCATCCACCATTCAACATAGAACTTTTACAAAAAACTCTTCAATCCGAATTAAACAACATCAATATATCTAACTCCGAAAACTCTACTTCATCATGGCTAAACATCGCAAAACAAGTTGCAGACAACATTAATCCCATTATTACAAAGACTAAACAACAACCCAAACACAACAACCAATGGTATAACGAAAATATCAGAACTGCCAAACGCATACTCAGAAAAAAAGAAAGAGAATGGAGAAAAACAAAAATACTACCACACTAAATAATTATTGGAACAACTTAGCTCAATATAAAAATATCATCAACAATGCGAGAGAGGAATTCTTCTCCAACAAAATCTCCAAATTTCATCATAACCCCAGAATGTTATTCGCAATAGTTCAGAAACTTACCAAAACCACCCAAGAGTCTTCATGCACCAAACATGGAAGTGACGACTTTGCTGATTTCTTCAACAACAAAATATCTCATCTAATCCAATTCAACATAACCAACAACAACCAGAACACCAAACTTAACAACAAGATAACCTCATCATGGTCAAACTTTGACACTGCCTCCACCATTGAAATTCAATCTATAATAAATAAAATGAACCCCGCCAGCCATCCATTAGACAACATCCCAATAACAACCCTCAAATCAATTGAACCTACCATATCAAAAACCATCACCAAAATTGTCAATTTATCACTGACCGAAGGCAACTACCCCAAATGCCTCAAATCTGCTGTCATCAAACCAATCCTTAAAAAGAACAACCTAGATCCGGAAATCCTTTCCAACTACCGTCCCATGTCAAACCTTTCGTTCATAGCCAAAACCATTGAAAAAGTCGTACACAACTAGATGACTGTCTGGAGACAAACAGCATCCTACCTCCATCCCAATATGGTTTTAGAAAAAAATCTAAACACAGAATCTCTCCTCATCTCTCTAAATGACATTTTTATAAGAGGCTATGACAAAGGTGAAAAATACTTGCTCATTCTTCTTGACCTTTCAGCCGCCTTCGACACAGTGAACCACAATATACTATTGGAGCAACTATCCCAAATTGGTTTAACTGGCAATACCTTACGTTGGTTTTCTTCCTATTTATCTGATCGAACATACAAAGTATTAATCAACAACACCCTATCAAAAATAATCAACCTCAACACCGGAGTCCCTCAAAGATCAGCTTTATCAGCCACCCTTTTCAACATATACCTTCTCCCCATTTGCCAACTACTAAAAGAATATGAAATCACACACTTCCTCTACGCTCATGACATTCAGCTCCTCATTCCCATACAAAATTCGATTGAAGACACCTACAAGAAAACCTCAGAACTACTTATCTCAATCAAACATCTCCTAAATTCCCTGAAACTCATAATCAACTTTGACAAAACTGAAATAATACTCATGGATAAAAAACCTAATCCAACTCCGCCACCCCTGACAGTACTTGACAAACAAATGATAACTATACTCCCTACCACCCACACCAGGAACATCTGAGTTATCATTGATAAAGAACTTTCTTTCAAGAACCACATAGCAAATATAACTAAAGAAGGATACCACAGACTCCTAAGACACCTGAAACCATTTCTCAACCCCTATGATTTCAGAACTGTACTTCAACTTCTTATCTTCTCCACCTTCGACTATTGCAACTCCTTACTAATTGGAATACTTTTTTCATCCCTCAAACCACTCCAAATACTGCAGAATTCAGCCGCCAGAGTCCTAACTGGAACAAAAAGAAATGAACACATAACACCAATATTGACCTCACTTCATGGCTCCCTATTACTGCACGTATTGCTTACAAATCAATGACCATAATCCACAAAATTCTAAACAATGATCATCAAGGTCTTAACACCCTAAACATAATCCCTCAAAATCCTCCAAGAAACCTACGCTCTAATAACTCAGGCTACCTAAACATTCCCCCTATCAAAGATGCACATCTGGTAACCACAAGAGAAAGAGCCTTTTCAATTGCTTCACCTAAACTTTGGAACACCCTACCTAAATTCCTGAGAACCCAACACGACCTAAAAATATTCAAAAAGGACCTAAAAACACTAATGTTCCACAAATTCTACACTGACCCTCAGACGTCTGATCATTCCAACTCTCAACTGAACTCTGTTATAAACCTCTTAATACATTCTCTTCACCCTGAACTGCATACCTTCCTCTTCCAACCTAATAATGCTCGCTGGACTTGATATGCTTATTTCTGATATTGTTCAAATTGTTTTTTATTGTTGCACAACTGCTAAGAAAATGTATAACGTTCACATTGTTTTTTTCTGTTACAAAACTGCTAAGAAAAATGTATATTTTTGTAAACCGTTATGATGGCTCTACCGAATGACGGTATATAAAACTCAACAAATAAATAAATGTCTACGCCATCCCAATCTTCAGGCCTTGTCCCTGAAGGCATGGATGTTGAAAGGTTAGTCCTTCAACCACTTAACCTTTCAGATTCAGTTTCTCGTGTCCTGATTGCTTCACGGAAGCCTTCCATAAGAAAGTCTTATTCCTATAAATGGAAAAGGTATACATCATGGTGTTCTTCGCAATCCCTTGATCCCTTTTCCTGTCCAATCCCAAGGTTTTTGGACTATGTCTGGCATTTATCGGAATCAGGTCTAAAGACCTCTTCCATCAGAATGCATGTCAGTACGGTAGCCACCTTCCATAAAGGTGTCAGGGATGTCCCTATATCAGTACAACCCCTCGTAACACGTTTTCTGAAAGGCTTGCTCCATATCAAGCCACCTTTACGTCCTCCGGCCCCTTCTTGGGACCTTAATCTGGTTCTCGGGCGGCTCATGAAACCACCATTCGAACCTCTTCACTCCTGTGACCTAAAATATCTCACATGGAAAGTGATTTCCCTTTTGGCTAACACTTCAGCTCGTAGGGTTAGTGAGTTACAGGCCCTAGTTACCTATCCGCCTTACACTAAACTCCTGCAGGACCGGGAGGTACTCCGCACTCACCTTAAGTTTTTGCCTAAGGTAGTTTCGGAGTTTCACATTAATCAATCCATCATACTACCTATCTTCTTTCCCAGGCCCCACTCCAACCCAGGGGAACAGGCTCTGCATACCCTTGACTGTAAACGGGCTCAAGCGTTCTACCTAGACGGTACAGTTGCCCACAGGAAGAGCACTCAGTTATTCGTCTCTTTCCATCCCAACAAATTAGGGCCACCTGTGAGTAAGCAGACTCGCTCCTCCTGGTTGGCGGACTGCATATCTTTTTGCTATCAGCAAGCAGGCATTCCTTTTCAAGACCGTGTTAAAGCACACTCTGTGAGGGCCATGGCGACTTCAGTAGCACACATACGATTGGTGCCGCTTCCTGACATTTGCAGGGCTGCCATCTGGAGTTCTCTCCACACTTTCGCAGTCCACTATTGCTTGGAAAAAGCCGGAAGACAAGATTCCATCTTCGGCCAATCTGTCCTGCGTAACCTATTTCCAACGTGATGTACCAACACCCTTCCACCTGGCCGGTGTGGTTCAGGATGCCCTCTACCAAATTCCACCCCAGTTGTTGTGCCTGTTGCACGCCGTTGGGTACATTTGGTGCATGTTCGGACATCCTCAGCTCGGTACTCACCCATATGTGAGGACTACCATCCTGCTTGTCCTGTGAGAAAGCAAGTGTTGCTTACCTGTAACAGGTATTCTCACAGGACAGCAGGATGTTAGTCCTCACGAAAACTGCCCGCCGCCCCGCGGTGTTGGGTTCGTAACGTTTTGTTGTTTTATTTTTTCGGCACTGCCTGTAGCTATCAAATAAGACTGAAGGGGGACCCCTGCTGGCTGCAGGGTTGGTGCCATGCTGGGCATGCCCAGTAGGGGCCAATCAAAGTTATGGAAACTTTGACAGACGTTTTCTGTGATTGGGCTCCATCCTGATGATGTCACCCATATGTGAGGACTAACATCCTGCTGTTTAACTCCTGAGTTACATCTTGAACTGCCCCTCCAAAATCTTTGACTAAGAGTCCCACCACCTATGAATATAATTTGCTGAGAGCCCACAGCCTCTCCAACATAAAGGACTTGAGCCACTAAATCTAGGGAAGAACATCCGAAACCTATAGGTATGATGTAAAGTTTGAACATGAGCTCTCTCACTTTACTTCTTAATTTTAATGTATTAAGCCATATTTCATGCCAATCCTCTGAATACAAAGTCAAAGAAAGATCATTATTCCAATGATGAATCAAGGACATTGGAGTATCAGGATCACAGCTGTCCCCCATCAAATGTAAACTAATGTAAAAATAATGATATCATTTTGGTGTAATATTTTGGTTGTGTAAAAAGTGACTTCAACCCTGTATGAGGATGAAGCCCTACCTCTTTTCTTGGAAATTTCCTGATATCTTTCATTAACTGTAAATAACTGTAAATAAACTGTAAATAAATAAGAGTATGATTTGGGAGATAATCCCTCTAACTCAGTAAATATTTTGTTCTCCTTGCCTTTTAAAATGTGATCTAGTGTTCTCAGTTCTTTTTCATACCAAAATCTCATATCTATAGACATTTTGACATTAGATAAAGATGGATTTCCTTTCAAAAAGGAGATAGATGAGATTCCTTCCATATCCTCCTCTACAGATTTGTTAGCAATTCTCCACATTTTTAAAGTATGTGATACCAGGTTACAACTAGTGTTCCCCAATTTACCTGTGCAGGACCAGGCTAGATGTCGGGTTCACCTTAAAAGCCTTAAGAAAAGTATGTTCTATGGGCAGGATCTTGCGAGGTAGGTGGGGCTCAGAGGGTGTAACCAGAGACTGGGGAATAAGAGCTGGGATCCAGGTGGAGATAACCAGACCAGACCCAGGTCTCTGGGAGGAAGGCAGCTCCTATGTGGAAACACTGAGCTGAGATGGAGCACAACTGAAGGTAAATTCAGTCTACTCCTGTGTATATGATTGAAGCTGTGAATAAAGTTCATGTTTTAAGAAAAGCTGGAGTCGGACTGTGGGAATCACAGCTTGTTTCCCACAGGGATAAAGTGAATAATGATGGCAATCCCTTCTCCTCTAATTGGAACACTCCAAGGAAACCCATTGTGTTTCAGAAGGATAGGCAAACCAACTTGTAATACCAAAAAGCCTAGCTGCCACCCAGTATAGATATAAATCAGGAATATCCAATGCCTCATATCCCCTTGATTGTTGCAAGGTAGTTTGTTTAATTTCAGGAATGTTCCTTCTCCAAAGAAAAGAAGTGTACTCCATTGAAATCCTAAAATTTTTGTTTTGGAACATATGGCAAATGTTGAAACAAATACAGTAAACGCAGAAGAACAGTCATCTTTACGAGAGGCTACAAGGTTTTTAAATAAATACTTGTTGCCTTCTGCATACCCCAATTTCTTTCAAAACTATGTTCAGTCTTAAGTAAAATTACCTTAAAAATGTGTGTTGTGGCTTCATAAAGCAATCCTTTCGAGAGTTGCTTGTTGCAGGTAGAAAAACATTGGTCATAATCAGGTCGATCCAGTAAAGTGTGCTCCGTCGGAGCGCACTGTCACCCTGCTCTGGACGCGTGTTTTCCCTTACCCCTTATTCAGTAAGGGGAGGAAAACACGCGGCCCACCCGCGGCACCTAATAGGGCCCTCAACATGCAAATGCATGTTGATGGCCCTATTAGGTATTCCCGAGCGATCCAGTAAGTAAAATGTGCAGCCAAGCCGCACATTTTACTCTAAGAAATTAGCGCCGCCCAAAGGTCGGCGCTAATTTCTTCCGGCGCCAGGGAAGTGCACAGAAAAGCAGTAAAAACTGCTTTTCTGTGCACCCTCCGACTTAATATCATAGCGATATTAAGTCGGAGGTCCCCAAAAGTAAAAAAAAGTAAAAAAAAAAAAAAATTTTTTTTGAATTCGGCCCGCGGCCGTCGGGCCGAAAACCGGACGCTCAATTTTGCCGGCATCCGGTTTCCGAGCCCGTGGCTGTCAGCGGGCTCGAGAACCGACGCCGGCAAAATTGAGCGTCGGCTGTCAAACCCGCTGACAGCCGCCGCTCCAGGCCAAAAGGAGGCGCTAGGGACGCGCTAGTGTCCCTAGCGCCTCCCTTTCCTCGTTTGCACCGCGTCGCCTAATTTAAATACTGGATCGCGCGCACCGGCAAGGGGCCGGTGCGCGCCCCGGGAGAGCGGGCGTTAGTCCGCTCTCCCACGGACTTTACTGGATCGGGCTGTTTATAAGTAAGCAGTGGAGCAAATGTTTCAATTGGAAAACTGATTTATTACCTATGTATCATTTGTTCAAACACACTAATGATCCAGCAATTCATTTTCAGAGTTATCATTTTGTATGGGCCCTTAATACAATCCACCAGCACACCTTACTAGCTCGCATGCTGAGAGATCTGGTTGCATGGGTACTGCCCCAATAACATCTGATTACAATGCATATAACAGAACAAATGAATCTATACCCTGTAATATGGTAGCACACAAGGCCAGAGTTTGCATCTGTTCAAGTTTATTTGCAGAAATGAACTGAAAAGGTGGTGTATTTCAGGTAACCTATTCTCAATCAGAAACTTTTTGTACAGTTCCATTTTGGAGAACACTTTTCTCCTAATATCTGAGTGATCCTGAGCAGTGGCGTAGCCAGAATTGATTTTTTGGGTGGGCACAAGGTTAACATGGGTGGGCTGTAGACATGCAGGTCTACTAGTTGTTTTTTTTACTGATAAATAATGCCAAATTGTGCAGGATAGCATTCACATCTACAGTATGAGGTTTACTTAATGATACAAACATAATTCACGGTGATTTGTGGTACTTTAGCCTTCTCATTATTACGATTTTATACACGGCTCCTACCTGTCCATAAATTTTGAGAGAGCGGTTGTGTTGCTTATATTTAAATTGCTAACATCTCAAAATATAGATATATATTTTTACCTTTGTTGTCTGATCTTTGTATTTTTCTAATCAGTTGGTCCTGGTCTCTTTTTCCCATTTTTTCCCTTATAGCTCATTTCCTAATTCCTTTTCAGTGTCTTTCTTCTATTACTGTCTTCTTCCCTTCCACACACACACACACACATACACGCTTTCTCTCACAGACTCCCTCTCACTCACTCAAGCTGTCACTCTCATATGCTCTCCCCCCCTCCCCCACCCACAAGCTCACATTCTCTGCAGACACACATACAAGTTCTCACTTTCTCACCCCTCCCCAGGCTTATATTCTTATGCACACACAGACGCACATCCAGGCACCCATTCTCACCCACACACATAAACCCAGACTCCCATTCTCACCCACAAACCCATGCTCCCAGTCTCACCCACACATATTCAAGCTCCCATTCTCATCCATACATATACACATTTAAGGTCCTATTCTCACCCACACATACACACATTCAAGCACCCATTCTTATCCACATATTCAAGCTTCCATTCTCACCCACCCACACAAACCCAGGCTCTCATTCTCACCCATATATACACACATTCAAGCTCCCATTCTTACCCACCCACCCACAAACCCAGGCTCCCATTCTCAACCACACATACACACATTCGAGCTCCCATTCACCCACATATTCAAGCTTCCATTCTCACCCACATACACACCCAGGCTCCAGTTTTCACCCACACACACACTCCCATTCTCATCACACATACACATTCAAGCACGTGCACAGCTTCCGCTTTCTCCCCCAGAGCAGGAAGATCAGCTGCCTCTCCTGCTGCCACCGGCCTCCTGCTATCTTCGGGCGTCGGGCCGTACGGCCCGCCGAACTTCCTGTCGGGGGGGGGGGGAGCGGAAGCGCAGCGCACAACATCCGCTTCCTTCCTCCCCCCACCCCCCCCAAGCAGGAAGATCGGCCCGACGCCCGAAGATAGCAGGAGGCTGGTGGCAGCAGGAGAGGCAGCTGATCTTCCTGCTTTGGGGGAGAAAGCGGAAGCTGTGCGCGGCGCTTCCGCTCCCCCACCCCCAAACAGGAAGTTCGGCGGGCCGTTTGGCCCGAAGATAGCAGGAGAGGCAGCTGATCTTCCTGCATTGGGGGGGAGGAAGCGGAAGCTGAAGCTGCGCGCGGCGCTTCCACTCCCCCCGAACAGGAAGACCGGTTGGCCATACGGCCGCAGCAGCGCTTCCCCATGTGTGCCGTGATGGCGCGCGAGGCGTGGGTTCTCTTGTTCGCTGTCGCGGGGATGGGATCCCGCGACAGCCTTGCAGTTCCGGTGCCAGTTGGGTGGGCCTGGGTCTAAGTTGGGTGGGCACCTGCCCACCCAGGCCCACCCGTGGCTACGCCACTGATCCTGAGGCTTCTTATTGCCAGGCATCACTGTCGTCATTAAGACATAAAGAGGGATGAGGTATTCAAAAATTGTATTTTGAAGTATATTAAAATTAGTAAAATATGCCATGAGTGTTTTCCTTATCCATTTATTGAAAGTTATTTACTCGTTTTAACTTTTTACTTGTAGGAATTACTGATTAAAGAAAACAAAGACAAGAGCACAAAGTCTACGGAAGAGCAGGACGTGAAGAAAGTTACAGAAAGCAAGACAAAATCAAAAACGAAAGCCAAGTAAATCATTTGATTAACTTTTTGTAATCCTGTTCCCTGTTGCAGAAATTAAGCCCTCTACATCTAGCCCTTCAGTGTGGTATGTCGTCTTGTACAGGTTTCCCTTCCTAACCTGCTTTATGAGAGTCTCCAGTGCTATTATGATGTCCTCTCACTGCCCTTCTCATACAAATACCAGTAGCCTCCTATTTCAATAAAGTAGTTGTCCTTTAATGCAGGTGATTTCATAAGGAGACAGTGTTTGATTTGTCCTGCAGCTCCTTTTTAATGTCTAAGTGATGCCACAGTCTCTGCTTTGGCTAAATAAAAACTTTTGAGTTGGCAACACAGAGTATTAACCACTGTGCTGGCTTGAAGCTCATAGAAATTTTAATAATTTCATTGGAATTTAGCCAATATAATGATGCTTTTTTCTCTGTAAAGCATAAAATAGAGGTACTATGTAACCATTCTGTGATTATACAATTCTAATTGATTTTATGCTATTCATTTTTTACCATTTAGATTTTATTCTCGTTAAGCTGTTGCTATCATATGCTGCTCAAATATTATCTTAAAAGTTGCATTTATTGAAAAATCTAATTTATTTGGTCGCAAAGTGCATTTGGTTATGGATTTCTCATTTGTCCACAAGATACATATGTAATATTATAACCATCAAGCTCCATTTATTTGAGACCCAATTCTGAATTGAATTTTTCAATAAATACACCCTTTGACCAAATCAATACAAGACAGTCACAATTTGCAATAAGGTCTGACAGATTTATTTTATTTATTTAAAAATACTTATTGTCAACAGCTCAACTAAGCAGATTAGAATTCAATTTAAAATGTTATTATATATCAATGGCGCCAAGTTCTAAACTAATGGTCTTATCCTGAAGATTTATTAATGTGTGAATTGTTAAAAACCTGTGCATTGTTCATCTTGATAATGATTTGGTCAGGAATTGCACTTGTACCATCATTTGTTCCTCCTCTATCTGTATAAGAACTTCAGTTTGTAATAATATGGTGCTATTTCTGCATTTTCTATTGGGCATTATAGGAAGGCTACTAGATTACACTGTTGGCGTTTGTAAATGTCTGTAGAAGAAAAACAGAACCTCTAGTCTTCATCTGCTAGTTTTCTATAGAAAATTTGATTTTTCATTTTCCATAATTAAGATTTTCTGTGCACTATTATGAGTATATCATTACTGCTATTTACAAAAATATTTTAAAATGTATTATCTCTAGCCTACCTGGTCACTTTCTGCTAATCTCAACTAGAACAAATTACTTGGATTCTCATCATTACCCTGGAGAGTGCTAGTTTTCATCTTGATTTATTTCAGTATTGAATTCTCAGGCACTAAATTTACAAAATGAATAACTTACATTAATCTTACCACTTTTCTTCCAGAGCCACAGGAAAAGAAGTTCCTTGGTCACCACCACCAGTGGAGATTAAACTTATTTCCCCTCTTCCGAGCCCAGTCGATGGGACAACAATTAAACTGAAACCTCCTTCTGAAGCAACAGAAAAGATGACTCTCAGAAGGAATAGAAAGAGACTAATGTTAAAGTTTTCAAAACCAGTCACTCGCAGGAAGATGCTATGAGGTTATTTTTTTTAAATTTATATGTGCCCCACGGTTTGTAAAGTCAAGTCATCAGAATTGTGTGAATTATTCAAAGAAAAATCATATTTGAAAGAGAAAATAATTTATATAAATTATTGTAAAATTTCATAAACAAATGGTCTTCAATAAGTAAAGTAACTCCGTATGGAGTGTGATTTCTTCAGTCACTGGCTGTTTTTTTTTCTATTTTATATTAAGACTTCATACATTTATAAAATATGTAAATATGGATTATTTTAGGATTGTTTAAATAAAATGTATACTTCACAATATTTTAATCATTGTGTACTAGTGTTTGTATATTTTGGGGAGTGAATATAGGAAGGAGAAAGTGGATATAAGGTATAGGCCAAAATATAATTATTGTATTCTAGTTCTAGACACCAAAAAGGGTTTCCGGTTCATTTATTTATCAATTCTTATATACCACTCACTTAAATACCATACCTGGCCAGTGTAAATTAATTTGGTTCAGACTTTGGAACAGATTTCATTGCAAGAAAGTTTCCTTTTTGCAGCCTTGCAATCATATTTGAAAAATAAAATACGTGTCTCAAATTCTTATATCACATTATCATTAGATTGTTCTTTTGTTGATCCAGTTAAGTGTGATGACCTATTAGCATTCCATTCCTTTTCATCCTGCTGTATTAGTCCAGTCCAAACAGATTGATTATGTCCCCCTACTAGCTGATGGAAGCAGAGTACACATTTTCTCTGTGACAACATCACCACAATGAATAAGTGGTGCAGCAAAGAGCTACAGTATACTCTGCCTCCAGCAGATAAGACACATTGGTGGTGCAGCAGGATTCTTCTGTATCCTGTGCTGTGCAGAGGCTCCCCCAACTCCCCACCTGTACCTCCTACTTCCTGCTTTCTGACTTCTTCCTTCAGAGCACAAAACAAAAAAAAGAGAGCTTCAGAAAGCCATTTATTTGTGGCGGTATGGTACAGGCCGATTGATGAGAACCTCAGGGGGAATGCCAAGGCTTTACCTCCTTCAGGAGCCTTTTGGAGCAGTGCCTCGGCACATGATCAAGAGGATATATAAAAATGGAGATGTGGGAAAGGAGTCGGCGCTGTGGTGCATATAGCACCAGGAGGCCAGCCTCCTCTTTGGACTCATTGTGCTCAGCTTATCTGTCTGCCAGGAAGTTTTGGGGGAGTGGCAGCTGATACACTTCTCTTACAGCTAGCAAATGTTTGTGCATGGGTTCTTCCCCCTCAGATCTCTCCGCAGTGGAGGCTGCCCCCGCACCAGTTTCAGTAGAAGCAGCAACCATTTTGGCTCAGATTCCCACACCTATGTCAGCCCACAGCAGGCATTTGGTGTTTCAGACTGTGACTTTGGAGACACCCCCGCCCCCCATGCTCACTTTAGGGGGTGTGTCTTACCAACCCTGATGCTAGTAGGCACAATATGCAGGGGGAAATTTCCACAAAGTTCTTTTGCTTTTTGCATGAGACCATTTGCACCATTTAATGGCCTGATACAAAGTGTATGTTCTCAGAGAGTCCTTCTGTCCAGGTTGGGGGAGGTTGTTTACCCTCAAGAAGACCAAGGGATATAGTGGATCCACCTTCCCCACAGACTGGTTACCCTATATGGGACCCTGATAATCCCACAGATCCCGGGGGGGGGGGGGGGGGGGAGATCCGCTCAGACAGGGAGGATGAAACAGTGATTCAATTGTTTCAAAGAAAGAAAATGGCATCCCTGATTGACCAGCTGGTGTCCTGTCTTCAGGTTATGGATCCTAAAGTTAAGGAGCCTACTGCTTGGGACTGTATTATTAAAGGGGTCGTAAAGTCCACCAAGGATGTTCCCCCTCCATGTGGAGGTGGAGGAGATGGTGTTGATAGAGTAGGAAACACTGATAGTGGTCTTAGGGGGGTCAAGAACTTTCAGGTTGTACCCTCTTCCCCAGGACATGGTGCGAAGTTTGTTTCAGATGCCTAAGGTGGACACTCTGGTCACAGCGGTTACTAGACAAATTATAATTCTTGTCGAGGGCAGAACCACTCTGAGATCTGCAGGATAGATATTCCTTTGAAGCATTTCTTTTCAGCCTCTTCTGTGGCTGTTCGTCTCCATCTGTAGTGGTATGGTAGTTGTGTGCTTTTGTGCTGGATTTAGCAGCTCCCAGAGACCAAGTTGATGGCTACTATGGAATCTGCAGTGAGCTTTTTAGTGGACATCCTCTATGATCTCCTCCATATCTCATCTAAAACTGTAGCTTCTTCCATGGCAGCCAGGAGGTTGCTTTGGCTTTGCAACTAGTTGGCATATTCTTGGTCAAAATCTCGCCTTGCTAAGCTCCCTTTTAAAGGCTAAGCTTATTTTCAGGGAGCATCTGGAGCACCTTGTTAAGAACCTGGCGGATCCAAAGCCCCAGAGGATAAGCCTCTGTCCTTTCCATCCACTAGGCGTAGAACAGTTTTGATATGCCTGACGCTATAGGCCTGGGCAGCAGTACTCTTCCTTTTCATTTTGGGGTTCACAGGCCTCGAAGGGAAAGAACCCTTTTTGAGCCTTCTGGAAACCCAGGGCTGATTCCACCCCACCACAGGAGCTGGTTGCGCTTCTCAATGAGTTGCATTAACGTCACACTGCACTCCAGTAGAGAGTACCTTAAGACTTGCCATACTGGGTCAGACCAAAAGTCCATCAAGCCCTGTATCCTGTTTCCAACAGTGGCCAAATCAGTTCACAAGTACCGGGCAAGATCCTAAGGAATAGATAGATAGATTCCAAGCTGCCTATCTAAAGAATAAGCAGTGGATTTCTGCAACTGTACCTTAATAATGGTTAATGGATTTTTCGTCCAGGAACTTGTCCAAACCTTTTTTAAATGCAGCTACACTAATAGCGTTCACCACATCTGACAACAAATTCCAGAGCTTAATTGTGAATGGAGTAAAAAAACATTTTCTCTTACTAGTTTTAAATGTATTACCTAGTAACTTCATTATATGTGTCCCCTGGTGTTTGTACTTTTCAAAATAGTAAACAATTGAATAACGTTTACTTGTTCCATTCCACTCATTTTATAGACCTCTATCATATCTCCCCTCAGCCATCTCTCCTCCAAGCTGAGTCCTAACCTCTTTAGCCTTTCTTTATAGAGGAATTGTTCCATCTCCTTTATCATTTTGGTTGCCCTTCTCTATATCTTTTCTAAATCTGTTATAACTTTTTTGAGATGTTAACCAGAACTGTATACAATACTCAGGATGAGGTCGCACCTCTGTATCACGGAATGATACAGAGGCATTATGATTATTATATTCTCTATTCTTTTCTTTTTCCTAGTAATCCCTAGCATTCTATTTGCTTTCTTGGCTGCTGCTACACACTGAGCAGAAGATTTCAACGTATTTTCAACGATGACACCTAGATCCTGTTCCTGAGTGGTGACTCCTAATGTGGAACTTTGCATTGTGTAGCCATAATTTGGGTTATTCTTCCCTAAATGCATCACTTGCACTTTCTGCATTCAATTTCATTTGCCCAGCCTCCCAGTTGTGCAATGTCCTCCTGCAATTTCTCACAATCCTCTGGTGATTTAATAACTTTGAATAATTGTGTGTCGTTGGCAAATGTTATCACCTCACTTGTTCCCAACTTCCCATTTCCAGATTGTTTGTAAATATATTAAAAAGCAATGAGGGGCACTTGTTGAGTGGTGAGCTGCTTTAGAATATCGGGAGCATTGCCAGTGACTGTCTGTCCTTCCCCTGCTGTGTAAACACATGTGACGTCATCCTGAAGCACCGAGCAAGATCTTAAAAGCAGTGTGACTGCGATGTGCTGTCACCGGCATGCCACATAGGAGGATTTTTTTCTTCTTTTTTTGAAGACTTGGCCTTCGCTGTATATGGCAAAAGAAACAAGGGTAAGATTCCTGCTTATTTGGTTACAACTGGCCCTATGGATGGTCATGTGGTGCGGCCTTCTGAATCAGCCTTTAAGGGCATTGATATTGAGGAGTCAGTAACATCAGGAGCCTCTCTTAGCCCTGCTGTAATCTACCCCTCATGCATGGAGGACCAGAACCCTCTTGATGTTTTAGGAGGGGTGTCTATCATCTCTTCAACCCACAGAATAAAATCATCCGAGTCCCCTTTAAACAAGCAGAGGGATTGGAGTTGCCATCTCCAGGTAATGGTGAACTGTTGGAGAATTTGGCTAAGGAGGCCCCATTAGATGGGAGCCCTCTAGTTTTGGGCATTATGCCGTCCCCCATCCTACATGAATCGGGGCTAATGTTGGAAACACAGGAACCAAACAATATTTCATTGATGGATCTGTGGTCGATAATGATGAGGATGGAAAATTGCTGAGGCAATCAACAGCATTTGAGCAGACTATCAGAGGATACCAAACAAAAGTTTAACTGATAATCGACTGGGGACTATTGAGAAATATTTATGAAGTGAAAATGCAGGTATCTGTTGAGCAAGCTTTGAGAATTTTTTATATTAAGGATAGTCTGCTTATTTATATCCATTTGGAGAATATTGAGAATTCTCAGCGAGGGGAAAGTTTTACGATTTATTAATTTTCCTATGGCTCAATTATTCTCCCTGTATGAGTTTAAAAAAAATTATCTGAAGTATTGTGGTTTTCCAATGATAAAATCCCTTTGGTTTCCAATATAATGTGCCAAAGAAGAAAAAAGCTATTAAATGAGGTGGGGGGGGGGGGTGTTTGATTGCCTTTCTGTTAATGAACCCAGTCTCTTCGTGAGTTATCTATGGATGACATTCCTTTGAGTACCACATCACTAGTATCTTTTTCCTTAGAGAGAGACAAAGATGAGACTTCATAAATATTTTTCAATAAGGATTTCCTTATTTGTGGGAAGAAAGTCTGTTTTTTCCCGGATGTTTCTTTTGTTACCCAGTCTCAGAGGAAACAGTTCTTATTGTTAAGACAGAAGGTCCTTGTAATAGGAGCTACTTTCTTTTTAAAATATCCTTGTAAATGTTTGGTAACTTACCAAAAAAATGTTTGTTTTTTGTGATCCCATGCATTTGCAGATTTAAAAAACTGACATCTGCGTTCTTAGTGGAGTAGATTTTGTTTCTTTTTCCTTGCAATTACCTATTAATGTTGTTTTTCTTTTAGAGGGCTAAAAGATGAAAACACTGTAGAAGTGATTTTGTTACCAGATGGTATTTCCTTGAATTGTTTACCTGTTGTTTTCATAATACCTATTAGGTTTTCTTGATGTAAGAAGTAAATCTAAATAAGATTAAATTTTAAAAAAAAAATCTGGTTCCCAGAACAAATCCCTGGGACACTCCACTATTCACCTTCCATTGTGAAAATTACTATTTAGCCCAACTCTGTTTTCTATCTTTTAACCAGTTGGCAATCCACAATTGGGCATTGCCCCTTAACCCATGACTTTTTAATTTCCTGAGAAGTCTTTCATGACTGTCGTTGTCAAATACTATCTGGAAATACAGATACACTATATCAACTGGCTCATCTTTATCCACGTTTGTTTATTCCCTCAAAAAATGTAGCAGATTGTTGAGTTAAGACTTCCCTTGGCTAAATCCATGTTGGTTTTGACCCATTAAACTATGCCTATTTATATGTTCAGCAATTTTGTTATTATGATAGATTCTACCATTTTGCCTGGCAAAATGTCAGACTTGCTGGTCTGTAGTTTCCAGGATTACTCCTTGATCCGTTTTTAAAAATTGGCGTTACATTGACAACCCTTCAGTCTTCAGGTAACATAGATGATGTTATTAATAGTTTACAAATTTACAATAATTTCATTTCTCAGTTCTTTCAGCACTCTGGGATGTATACTATCTGGTCCAGGTGATTTGCTTCTCTTTAGTTTGTCAATTGCCCTTGTACATTTTCCAGGTTAAGAACATAAGAAATTGCCATGCTGGGTAAGACCAAAGGTCCATCAAGCCTAGCATCCTGTTTCCAACAGAGGTCAAACCAGGCCACCAGAACCTGGCAATTACCCAAACTCTAAGAAGATCCCATGCCACTGATGCAATTAATAGCAGTGGCTATTCCCTAAGTAAACTTGATTAATAGCCGTTAATGGACTTCTCCTCCAAGAACTTATCCAAACCTTTTTTGAACCCAGCTACACTAACTGCACTAACCACCTCCTCTGCCAACAAATTCCAGAGCTTAATTGTGCGTTGAGTGAAAAAGAATTTTCTCCGATTAGTCTTAAATGTGCTACTTGCTAACTTCATGAAATGCCCCCTAGTCCTTCTATTATTCGAAAGTGTAAATAACCGAGTCACATCTACTCGTTCAAGACCTCTCATGATCTTAAAGACGTCTATCATCTCCCCCCCTCAGCCGTCTCTTCTCCAAGCTGAACAGCCTTAACCTCTTCAGCCTTTCCTCATAGGGGAGCTGTTCCATCCCCTTTATCATTTTGGTTGCCTTTCTCTGTACCTTCTCCATCGCAACTATTATCTTTTTTGAGATGCGGCAAAGATGCAAGGTGAGGCCTAATAGGATTAGGCCTCACCTTGCATCTTTCTAATTGAAGCGGCTCTTTTCAAATCACCTCACCTCCAAATCTGCCTTATCTACGCTCCGCCAGGAATCCTGGAATCTAACCCCTCTCCCATTATCGAACTTATTTCGAACCACATCAACGCAAACAAACCAGCTATCATTTTATGAGATTTTAATCTACATGTAGATGCCTCCCCACAGTCTAACAACTGCGAAACACTACTATCTTCACTTAGTTACCTCGGCTTCTCACAAATAGTTACTGGTCCCACACACTCAGCAGGCCACACCCTTGACATTATTTTCATCAATAATGGCCTCTCAATCTCATCCACGCCTAACAGCACTCCAGTCCCATGGTCGGACCACCGAATCATCTCTACATCTATGAAGATCAAAGAACACCCTCACGTATCCTTCCCCAAAACTACTATACAATTTAGAAAACCCTGCTCCTCCGACCACCTCAACTACCATCTTTTAAAGGAATTAACTACCCTCAACCTCTCAGATGCTGACACAGCCATCACTTCATGGACCAACATCACCAGCAAAGTTGCTGATCAAGTCTGCCTTACCTCTACCAAAGTCATTTCCCCCGCCTCCCAGAACAGAAAACCATGGTACACCCCAGAACTAAAGGCCCTCAAACAAGACCTAAGGAGAAAAGAAAACACTTGGCGAAAAAATCCATCCTCCTCCACGCTAGCTGCCTACAAATCCCTTCTTAATGCTTACAGAATCACCATCCTCAAAATGAAGAAAGACTTCTTTGCAAAGAAGATCCACCATTTCATCTACGACACCAAAGCTCTCTTCGCATATGTCTTGGCACTCTCTAAGCCAGCTCCCCCTACCATCCCAGATGACCTTGCACTCAACAAAGCCATGGAACTTGCACAATTCTTCGAGGAAAAAATCATCAACCTAACTGCCACGTTGCACACCCACCATGGAATGCCTACTCACGCCCTCCCTTCTTTACCAAAACCGAACTCCATGATCGAAGCGTTCAAACCAACTTCATCACTGGAAGTAGAAAATATCCTCAAAAAACTGAAACCATCCTCACATCCTTCGGACCCGATACCACCTAACCTGCTCTTCAACATCCCAAACACCATCTCCAAGCCAATCTCAGACATCATTAGCCTCTCCCTATCCCAAGGATCAGTACCAGACCCTCTTAAGCTCGCTATTCTCAAACCTATTTTAAAAAAAACAAACTTAGCTCCTACAGAACCGTCGAGTTTCCGTCCAGTAGCCAACCTTCCCATGATAGCAAAAATCATGGAAAAAATAGTCAACAAACAGCTATCAGATTATCTTGAGGAGCATAACATTCTCTCCCCCACGCAACACGGATTTCGTAAAACACGCAGTACTGAAACCCTGCTCATTTCACTAGCAGACACTATACTACTAAACTTGGAAAAAGGACAAACTTATCTTCTCGCTCTCCTTGATCTGTCCGCCGCCTTTGACACCGTGAACCATAACATCCTGCTGGAACAACTAACTAACATAGGCGTCAAAGGCCCTGCCCATGACTGGTTCAGATCCTTCCTATCCAATAGATACTACAAAGTCAGGATCAACAATAAAGAATCTCCCCCTGTTCACTCCAGCCAAGGTGACCCTCAAGGATCTTCCCTTTCTCCAACACTCTTCAACATATACCTTATACCACTCTGCCACCTACTCACTAGTCTAAAACTTTCCCACTACCTCTACGCGGACGATGTCCAAATCCTCATCCCGATCAATAACTCTCTTCAAAAAACACTGAACCACTGGACCACTTGCCTCCAAGAAATCAACCAACTACTTGCTACACTCAACTTTGTCCTAAATAGTGACAAAACAGAGATTCTGATCATCTCAAAGGAAATCCTCAACAAACCCCCAACATCACCATCCCCAACTCATTCGGTCAACTCAACGATCAAACCATCTCCTTTCGTCAGAGATCTAGGCGTGATCCTAGATAATCAGTTTAACCTAAAGAACTTCGTGAACACCACAGCGAAAGATTGTTTCTTCAAATTACAAATTCTCAGAAATTTAAAACCTCTTCTTCATTCACCTACAAGACTTTAGACTGGTATTGCAATCCATCATCCTCTCAAAACTGGACTATTGCAACTCCCTCCTGCTCGGACTCCCAGCTAACACCATAAAACCTCTTCAAATGGTTCAAAATTCAGCCACCAGGATCCTCACCAACACCAAAAAAAGAGATCATATCACCCCGTTCTTCAGCACCTCCACTGGCTTCCCGTCAAGTTCAGAATCCTCTTCAAAGTCCTCACGATTATCCATAAAGCTAAACACAACCTCACATCCATCGACACCACCATTCAATTCACACCTCACACCTCATCCAGACCAATTAGAAGCGCCTATAAAGACACCCTGTTTGCCCCACAAGCAAAATCAGCCCTAAGAAAGAGGGCCCTCTCGACAGCAGGACCCCATCAATGGAACACATTGCCACCAGACCTCAGGCAAGAACAATGTCCATCTTCCTTCAAAAAAAGACTTAAAACATGGCTCTTCAGCTTAGCCTTCCCGGACTCCTAATGCTATTCTTCTCAGAATCCAGATTCCAGCCTTTATAGTCTCTTAGTTCTGGCAACCTCCAACTGTTTCTTTCCACCGTAATTGGCTAACACTTTGTTTCCCACCCACCCTTCATAGCTTTCCACCGATACATATTTACGAGAAGTTAATTTACGAGAAGTTAATTGATACGATATGATATGTTCTGCTTACTATATATTAAGTTTATACTATATATCATGTTTATATTAAGATGTTCTGCTTTATATATTAAGTTTAAAATTCTTTCATATTTGGATGCCTCCTTAGTTATGTTGCTCTCTGTTATATGTTATTTGTTATATGTAACACTCCTAAGCGAATTTTGTTGTTATCATGTAAACCGGTGTGATCTGTATTCGTACAGGAACTTCGGTATAGAAAAATTAAAAATAAATAAATAATAATTCCTAACATTCTGTTTGCTTTTTTGACTGCTGCAGCACACTGAGCCGACGTTTTTAAAGTATTATCCACTATGATGCCTAGATCTTTTTCCTGGGTGGTAGCTCCTAATATGGAACCTAACATTGTGTAACTACAGCAAGGGTTATTTTTCCCTATATGCAACACCTTGCACTTGTCCACATTAAATTTCATCTGCCATTTGGATGCCCAATCTTCCAGTCTTACAAGGTCGTTGTGATTTAACTACTCTGAATAATTTTGTATCATCCACAAATTTGATAACCTCACTCGTCGTATTCCTTTCCAGATCATTTATATATATATATTGAAAAGCACTGGTCCAAGTACAGATCCCTGAGGCACTCCACTGTTTACCCTTTTTCACTGAGAAAACTGACCATTTAATCCTACTCTCTGTTTCCTGAGATTTGTTTCATTTCCTCTAAATCAGCAGTTTTGAATATCATTTCTGACATGGGTATCTCTCTTACATCTTCCTCAGTGAATACCAACGCAAATAATTCATTTAGTCTCTCTGCTATGGCTTTGTAGTCCTTAAGTGCCCCTTTTACCCCTTGAACATCTAATGGTCCAACTAACTCTCTTGCAGGATTTTTACCTCAAATGTACCTGAAAAGGATTTTATAAGTTTTTGCTTCCACGGCAAGCTTCTTTTCAAATTCTCTTTGCTTTCCTTATCAATTCTTTGCATCTGACTTGCCAGCGTGTATGCTGTTTCCTGTTTTCTTTCATTCAGATTCATTTTCTATTTCTTGAAAAATGTTTTTAGATGATATAGCCTCTCTCAACTCACCTTTTAACCATGCCAGTAGTCATTTAGCCTTCCTCCCACCTCTTCTAATGTGTGAAATATATCTAGTCAAGGCTTCCAAGATGGAAATTGTAAACAGCGTCCATGCCTGAGCTAAATTCTTAACCTTTGCAGTTGCTCCTTTCAGTTTTTTCCTCATCATTTTCCTCATTTTATCATCGTCACCTTTTTGAAAGTTAAATGCTGTCGCAGTAGATTTCTTTAGTGCATTCCCCTCTAGTTAAATCAAATGTAATAATATTGTGATCACTATTGCCAAGTGACTTACAATATTTTTACCAGGAGTGGGCCCGAATAACCTCAGGTGTTAGAAGTAATCTGCTGTAGTTATGCTCTGGAGTTGCATGGTCCCATTCCCGATGTCTTTATAATGTCTCCCTGTTCCTCTGCTGTCAAGCAAAGGGTGGTGCGCGAGACTCTTCTTTGACTTCAGCCCTTATGGGTGATTGTGCCAGTTTCCTTGGAGAAGGTGATTCTTGGAAGGTATTCCATTTATTTCATGGTACCCAAGAAGGGACAGGACTTACAGGCCAACCCGCAATCTCAAGGGAATCAAAAACATCTCAAGATCTGTCATTTCCAAATGGAATCCCTTCTTTCTGTGCTGCTGGTGATGAGGCAGGATGAGTCGCTTGCTTCTTTGGATTTGTCATAAAGATCTCCATATTCCAATCAAGCAGGCTGATTAACTTTTTCTCCATTTTTGTATTCTGCGGGAGCATTTTCAGTTCAAGGCGCTCCCCTTCGGTCTAGCAACCGCTCTGCAGATGTTGACCAAAGTAATGGTTTTAGCAGCCTTGTTGCATTGACTGGGGGTCTTGGCTTATCCATATCTGGATGATTGGTTTATCAGGGCAAAGTCTGTCCAAGAGGGGGATCCAGGTGTCTAACAGTAGTTTTTGACAGCTTGGGCTGGGGTGTCAGTTTCACAAAGAGCAATCTCTCTCCATCGCAGTGTCTGGAGTTTTTGGGAGCTCGCTTCAACGCCAAGTTAGGTTGGATTTTTCTGACATCAGGGAACGTAAACAACTTGATGGGACAAGTGTGGAGGCTCAGTTCATTTCAGTGTCCAAGGGCCTGGTATTATCTGCAACTGCTGGGATCCATGGCAGCAACTATAGAGTCTGAACCTCGTGATCCAGAATCATTGGTCTCATCAGGAGTGTCCTGATCCATCAACAGGCAGGAGACCAGGGCTATACAGTTGGCCCTCTGTCAGTTCTTCACTCTTCTCAAGGGAAAAGCAGTCAGTGTGGTCTGACCATGCGTTAGCAGTGATGTATATGAACAGGCAAGAAGGAACCAAGAGTCAGGGGATCTCTGAAAAAATGGACCTTCTGTTTCCTTGGCAGAACAGAATATAGAGATTTTGTCAGTGGTTCATATTGCAGGCCAGAAGAATATTCAAGTGGATTGTCTGAGCAGGATCTGGATGAATAGGAGTTGAGCCTCGCCACCTTACAGTGAGTGGTCTTCATGTGGGGTTTGCCATACATGGACTTAATGGCTACTCGCAAGAGCGCAAAGGTCCCTCCTTTTTTCAGTCACAGGGAATCTTGGCGCCAAGAACATAAGAAATTGCCATGCTGGGTCAGACCAAGGGTCCATCAAGCCCAGCATCCTGTTTCCAACAGAGGCCAAACCAGGCCACAAGAACTTGGCAAATACCCAAACACCAAGAAGATCCCATGCTATTGATGGAATTAATAGCAGTGGCTACTTCCTAAGTAAACTTGATTAATAGCCGTTAATGGACTTCTCCTCCAAGAACTTATCCAAATCTTTTTTGAACCCAGCTACACTAACTTCACTAACCACATCCTCTGGCAACAAATTCCAGAGCTTAATTGTGCGTTGAGTGAAAAAGAATTTTCTCCGATTAGTCTTAAATGTGCTACTTGCTAACTTCATGGAATGCCCCCTAGTCCTTCTATTATCTAAAAGTGTAAATAGTCGATTCACATCTACTCGTTCATTACCTCTCATGATCTTAAAGGACATAGATGCACTCCGCATTGGCCTCTGGAGGGACATCTTTATCTTTCCCACATGGCTTCTGATTGCCATGTTCTGTGCAGCATTGAGACAGAGAATAGTCCTTTGGTTTTGATATGCTGGATTGGCCTCTGAGACTGTTATGTGGATCTGATGAGACTGTGCATTGACCTTCCTCTATACCTACTGGAAGCCCAGGGGCACCTGGTGCATGGCCAATCGTTAATGAGGATACTGCTCCATTTTGTCTTATGGCTTGACTCTTGAAAGGTCAAGATTAAGGAAAAATGGCTTTTCGCTTTCTATTGTTGCCACCTTATTGAAGGATCATAGATCTTTCACTTCTTTGGCTCACATCCAGGTTTAGCACTTATTTGAGGCATTCTGTGGTGACTGGTCAGTTTCCCCCTGGTATGCGGATGTTCCTTGCATTCTATCCTTTCTTTAGGCACATCTAGAGAAGAATTTGACCCTAAATTCCTTAAAGGTTCAAGTGGCAGCAAGTTTCAAATCATTTAGATGTTCATTTCCTGCAATGAGTAAAGAAATTGTCTCCGCCATTCTGGCCTTCTGTTCCCCAGTGGGACCTTAATTTGGTGTTGTAAACCTTGGTCTCATCTCCTTTTAAGCAACTGAAGCAAAGTTCATTGAATAATTTCTCCATGAAGACTGCCTCTTTTGTGGCCATTTGCTCTGCTTATCATGTGTCTGAGACTCAAGCTATATCATGCAGGGATCTCTTTTTGGTTATTGATTCTACATCCGTTTTCTTTAGGTCTGTTGTATCCTTTGTGGCAAAGTGGATTCAGTATTTCATGTGAATCAGTTCATCACTTTGTTGGCTTTTTCTAGGGAGGAGTGCCAGGATGATCACAGATCTTTATGATTTCTTAGATGTTCACCAGGTTCTTATCAGATACTTATTGTATTTATTTAATTTATATTCTGCTTTTCTGGCCCTTCAAAGCAGATTACATTCAGGTACTGTAGATATTTTCCTATCCCCAGAAGGCTTACAGTCAGGGATTGAACTTTTAATATGGGCACGCGGGCACCCATATACACAGCAATTTTATATCCTGTGTGTATATACACGTGTGCATGACACGTGTATATGTGCTTCTAATTTTAAGCTTGTGCGCACATAGCGTCTGCTTTGGGATATGCAGTCTAGAGCTAGGTCCTCCAAATCCCCTGATTCTTTAGCCTGCATTCCCCTCAGTTAACCCAGACCCCCTCAAACAATTCAGAGATGCATGGAAATAGTTTTAAGACTTACATCTATTCATAGTGGAAGTAACTTTGTGCTGAAATATACCTGGGCGTGCGCCCAGACACATAGCTACTTGCAGGCATAGCTCTTGGCCATGCCCATGCCCTGCCCATATTCCACCTCTTTCCACCCCCCCCCCCCCCCCAGTGTGATATATTTGCCCATTGGTGCTTGTGTGCATATGGGCAGCTTATAAAATCGGGTGGATACTCACATGTGCTAGATGCGAGCCCATCTTCTGATTTTGGCTCATGTCTGACTTTTAAAATTCACCTTTAAATTGTACCTGAAGAAATGGAATGTAAAGTGACCTTTTACAAGGTCACAAGAAGTAGCACTAATGCTTTCCATAAGTTGAAAAGACTTTTTGTGGTGTTTGGAGGTCTGCACAAGGATGAAGTGGCCTTTAAGTGGACCCTGGAGCTTATTTGAATTCATTCTACCAGAGTGCAGTGTTCATCTTGGGCAGAAACAGTGGCTGTCGCACCAGAGGACGTTTGAAGGGCAGCTACTTGGTCCTCCCTACATTTTTTTACTAAGCATTATTGACTAGATGTGTTTGTGAAAGGGGAGGCAGCCTTTGGGACTGGTGTAATCAACATGGCCCTGACTTCTTCCCTTCCTTGATAGATGGGCTTGGGTACTTACCACCTGTTTGGACTGTATTGGACTGGTGTAGTAGGATTAAATGAGCAAAGAAATTTTCTTACATGTTAATTTTCTTTCCATTAACGTTACTATACTGGTCCAAAGCCACCCAGGAAGTTGGGCCACTGCTGTTTGTTCATGATAATTCTCAAGCAAAGTTCTGTCTTTTCTGTGTTTGCTCTGATTTTTTTTTTGTTTTGTTTTGTTTTTTAACTTATCTATCCCTTGTCACTGTTGTCGACAGGGTGGGTTTTTTGAGGGTAAATTTGCCCAGCATGTTTGAAAGTTTGATTTGTTTTTTCTTTAATACGTTTGTGTTTTAAGTGTTTTGCATTGGTATACTGGAGTTATAATGGTGATGTCACAGAGAAGGAGTGTGTGCTCTGCCTCCATCTGTTGCTAGGAGGACATAACCCATCTGTTTGGACTGGACTAGTGTAGCAGGATTTATGAAAAGAAAATTAACAGGTAGGAAAATTTCTCCTTTTCTTTAGGACCTCTGTGGCTGCTAGAATTCTGCACTACAGGCTATAAAACAATAGAGGTTCTTATAACATGCAGTTCAGGAAATAATTTATTACAGTAATTAAATACCTCTCCTTTAAGTCAGGGAACTTCTTAATAATTCAACAACCTGCCTTTCATAGCAAATCTGCCTCTGTTGGCCATGTTTTTTGTCTCTGAAATTTGTGTAGCTGTTACTCTCCTGATTCTTTTTTTTTTTTTAATAAAAAATTGGATGAAACAAGGTTTATTAGAAAAGAATATGACCACTGTTGATAGTGTGAAAGTAGCAGTACGTGTGAGGCCTTTCAGCCAGGTGAGTTCTTTTGATCTTGCAAGGTTTTTCTAATTATTGCCCTTTATTTCTTAATTCTTTTTGCCTTGAACAAAAAACTTACATATATTTCTTGAATAGCTGTGCATTTTAGGAACTATTCTGCTTTATCAGTGGAATTTTTCCATATCCATGCAGATTTTTCTATAAACTTTAATTATACATAGCATTTTGTTTTATTTGTATCTCATGTATATAGTAAACATTGAATCTGTGATGTTTAGCGTAATGAGCATCTTGATATAGTATTCTTGTTATGCTTTATTCGGATGTAATACTTTCAGGCTTGCACTAGTAATATACATAAAAACAAATAAACCCTAAAAATAAACTTTCTAGTATTCACTGTGAAAAAGGCTAATCATGATATTTGTTGACAGATGCACATAATTTCTGGTTCTATACATACACACTTGTATACAATTTATCCAAATATATAAATGCTCAATGCATATCTGTTCACAAAATTTGTGCTGATATCACAGTTGATTTGGTGCAACCCAGATTTCAGGATGGATGTGACAGGGTAAGCAGCGAAGCAAAGAGCAGTTAGATCCAAGCCTGGTTTTCACCCCAAGCACAGTCACAGCCATACCAGGCAGTAAAAGAGCCAAGAACACTGACCTGAACCTGCTAGGGAAGTGTGCAACAAAGCATACCCAGAACCAAGCAGTTGAAGTTAGCGTACTTAATCTCTTGATGCAATTCTGCCTAAGCACTGGGCATGGATATCATCTGCATGATGGGTAGCACCTCCAGCAGTGGCTTCAGCACATAGAGACATCACCAAGTACAGGTGCTTAGGAGGAGCCAAGCAAAGCACAACTCCAGTGAGTTAGGCATCCCCTTGCAGCTTTGGAGGTGATCAGCGGACATCCATCCCCACTGCAACCAATTAGCTAGTCAGTGAAGACATGGATATATGATCCCAATACCCAAATGCTGAGAAATTGGAGGCCCTGACTGAAGAGCGACCTCGTCCATCCATCGCACCCCTCCAGACAGACAACATTGCAAATGGCCCTCCTGACTTGGACAGCCCCTAGCAAGAAGCAGATTCTTCCCAGGCCATTACTTGGTTCTACATATGGACTCAATGGCAGGGTCCTGTAGCTGACCCAGCAGACTCACCAATTGGCAGTGAACTTAGCCCCATCATGGAGTGAGCCGTTCTTTGTGCCATATGGGGTGCAATACACCAGCATAGCAGGGGAGGCACACCAACACAAACCCAAATCTTCAGGGATCATAGAGTCCTGTATCCCCCAAAATGTCACTATGTAATTGACCTAGAAGAAATACCGCCCACTGGTGCCAAGCAGCACATTTCGGCAATGCCCTTGTCAACATCATCTCCATTATTGAAGGAGCACAGCCAGCAGAGGGTGGCAGGCAGCACCTGGGGTTGATTCAATGGTCATGTTACTCAGTAGCATTCAGCATGTCTGAGACCATGTAAACAGAATCAAGCATATAAAACAAGGGGAGGGCCTATTAAAAACATTTCTGCTCAGGCAAGTATTCTAATGAAATGAAGTGTCAGTTCCTTGCATGATATGACTTGGGCTCTTTTAGGGCCGATATTTGTGTGCTAATGTATTGACTGTTTTTGTGTTCACTTGTTTTTATTATGTACGTTGCTTAGACCTAGGCGCAGGCAGCTTATAAATACTATAAATACATTTTAATACTGCTTGTGGGGCTTGTGCTGTGAGACTGCAAAGCTCATTTTCAAGGGAAACATCTTTAGAGATTCCTTTTGAAACTGTGACAAGTGGCACAACATGGGTATGTTTGTACCTGCTTACTTTGTACATTTTTGGAAGCAAATGCAAAGTATGCCCAGAGATTTCAAAATGAAATCTGTAGGTATGCTTTATTTAATGTTTTTGTGTTCCACAGTTGTGTCTAATGTGGATCACAGCAAGACCCTCATAAAAATTTAAACATACGTCGCATTTATAAATAATGCTAAATTTCTTAAAAACTGTGACTCGACTTAATCACTTTCATTGTATGCAGCAAATGAACTTCATTCTTCCAGATTTAACACCAACCATTTATTATGCTAAGAAAAGTAGTGTGTATACTTTTACGTGCATACAAGGGATAAGTTTTGTAAAATGTGTTTTAACATAGGTAAACACGTATTTACCCTGGTAAAAACTTCTATTACCCCCAAAGTATGCATTACTTATCTCATTGTGTTGAGTAGCCTAATAGAGCAATGAGCCATGAACCAGAGAATCCAGGGTTCAAATCCCACTGCTGCTGTTTGTGACCTTGGGCAAGTCACCCTCCATTGCCTCATGTACAAACTCATATTGGGGACAAAGAAATACCTATAGTATCTGAATGTAATCTGCTTTGATATGCCTGAAAAGGTGGAATATAAATAAACGTATTTATTTATTCCTGGCTGCATCAGGACATGAGCACCATTTCATTACAACTCCAGTGGTAGCAGAATGCAGGCCCTGCTGCATCATCATCAACGCCAGAACTACTGGGATATGTGTCCCACCACATCCATCACAATTATGACCTTTTAGAACTTTTGTTTGATGCCTCCATCACTGCTCTAGTCGGTTGGTATCTGCCTCCTTTTTATTGGCCATCACTCTTTTGTGTGTCTATCCCATCTGGTAATTGCCCCATTTCCATCTAAAAAAAAGATTGCTTGTAAACAGGTCGATCCAGTAAGGCCGCGGTAAAAACAGTGAGGTAGTGTCAGGCGCACCCTTCCTCCCCGCACGCACAGTTCTCTTCACTAACTCCCCGATACTCTCCTCTAATCGCATGCAAATGCATGCCGCGGCTGTGAAGCGTTAGGGAAGGGTTATGCCCGCGCAACCCATTTTACTGTATAGGCGCTGTAACAGCGCCTATACAGTAACCTGGGTGCGCTGGTACCTGTCATTTCAAATGACATTTGAAATGACAGGCACCAGGAAGTGTAAAAAAGTTTAAAAAGTGTAAAAAACAAAAAACCTGTGTGTTATATAAAAAAATAAAACAATTTTAAATACCTGTCGGAGGGCCGTGGGTCCCGGTGGGCGGCGGGCAGCCATCAGCGGCATCCGGTAGTCCCTTCTCCCTTCCTCCCTCCCTCCCCTGCCTGGATGAGCGCCAAAATCGCATGGGCGGGTCGGCAGCGGTGGGGGGGGGGGCGGCGGGGGGGGGCGGCAGCAGGATCGGGGAGCGGCGGGTAGGCGGCAGCGGGGTCGGGGGGGGGAAGCGGCAGCGGGGTCCGGGGGTGGCAGCGAGATCCGGGGAGCCAGCAGCGGCAGCATGTTCGATCGGGCAGGCAGCTAGGTGGCAAAGTAAAGATGGCCGCCTGCACGGGAAAATCGTGCAATTGGCCGCTGAAGACGTGACGTCACACCCCGTGACGCCAAACGTCGTGACGTCACATCTTCAGCGGCCAATTGCACGATTTTCCCGTGCAGGCGGCCATCTTTACTTTGCCACCTAGCTGCCTACCCGATCGAACATGCTGCCGCTGCTGGCTCCCCGGATCTCGCTGCCACCCCCGGACGCCGCTGCCCCCCCGGACCCCGCTGCCGCCTACCCGCCACTCCCGGATCCTGCTGCCGCCCCCCCCCCCCCCCGCTGCCGACCCGCCCGTGCGATTTTGGCGCTCATCCAGGCAGGGGAGGGAGGGAGGAAGGGAGAAGGGACTACCGGATGCCGCTGATGGCTGCCCGCCGCCCACCGGGACCCACGGCCCTCCGACAGGTATTTAAAATTGTTTTATTTTTTTATATAACACACAGGTTTTTTGTTTTTTACACTTTTAAACTTACCATAGCAGGCCCGAGCCTTGCTACTTTTTCGTTTGTTTTTTTTTGCCCTGGTCCCGTCCGGTCTCCTGCAGCCCCGTCCGGTCCGGACGGGGCTGCAGGAGACCGGACGGGACCAGGGCGGGTAAGCAATGTTTTTACCCTACACTACACTACACTAACTCCTACTAGGGGGAGGCGGTAAACTAGCAGGTTAAGGCCGCGGCAGAACAGCGGGTTACAGAGGAGATAATATCAGCGCCCGTTACAGTATCGCAGGGGAATAGCTAATTTCTTCATTATACAGCTTTTTCGTTCATTTACATGCCGGGTGCGGAAAGGGTTATGCGTCTGTTTTCAGAAGCGATACGGACGCGTGAAACTGGAGACTGTATCGCCGAATTGCCTTGAGCGCCCGAATTGTGCGCTACGAGCACGTTACAGACGGGCAATCCTCGAGCGGACGATACTGGATCGACCTGAAAGTTAGAAGAAAACATTATAGCTCCTGTACTTAGAACACTAATCTTGTGGGGATCCCACTGTAGTCCCTACTCCTTCACTGAGGAAAAGCTGGGCTTTACATTTATCCTTCAGTGGCAAAAAGCTTGATAAAAATTCAAATAAGACTGTTGAGCTATGATTCTCTGAGGAAAGACAGTTCATCCATCACACAACTGAGTGTCATCCTGATGCTACTGTCAAGATGTCATGCAGTTATGTGAATGGTGAACTGCGGTACGCAGAGAACATCTACTTCAGGTAATTAACTGTGTTCTCATATTTCCCTTTTGACCAAGACAAATCTGGTTCCTAATCTTTAAGGATCTGTCAGGGAACAAATCAATTGTACATTTCTCAAAATTTAATATCCCTTGCCTCATGACTATGATGTTGAGAACAAAGTAATTCATTCCTCTCGTCTATTCAAATCAGTTACTCAGAGTCTTCTGGCATCAAGGTATGAGGTCCTAATAGGAAGTTCTTATCTCCTGCCAGCAAAGGCCTTTATGGGGTTCAGGCACTATCTGGTCAGTCCTCCCAACTCATTGGCTTATATTTCCTGCTGGTAGCCATCTTGTTTCCTGTCTGAACACATACATATTCCAGGCATCCAGTCAGGTTGCTAGAGCTTAGTTCTTATCCAGCCCTCTCTTAGAGTCCTGGTTCCTGAGTTTTTCTTCAGCATGTTCCTTGCTATTTTGGATCTTCTAATTTGTCTTATCTAGTCTCCAGTTTTCAGTGTTAACCTATGCTTCTGAGTCCCTATTTAGTCCTGGTTTTGGGCCTAATACCTAAATCCTGCCAGCCAGCAGCACCTAAGGGGGAATGTGGTCACCATAGCCAGAAAACACTTTGCCAGTTGGAATCTATCAGACTTGCCCTGTAAGAGTTTCAGCCTCTCCTGGCCTCGGGTTCATGCCTCCCATTGACTACACTATCACACATTTTAAGGAATCCACTAGAAGATCTTATTGCAGATAGAAGAGATAATGCTATCTGATATGAGAGCAAAGGCCTATATCCTTTTCCTGATCAATACAAACTGCTTGAATACCTTCTACATATATCATTTATGATTTATTAATCATTTTGAAGAGATATACCTAAGGTGATGTACAACAAGTTAAACTGGTAACAAAAATTATAACAAGATATCACATTAAGGCAGATACACATATGTAGCCATTGATATTGGTACAGACAAAGCAAACAAGCAGGCAAAATAAGCAATATACTGCATTGATTATTACAGAAGGGAGGTATACTAGGAAATTAAATAAACTGTAATTACTTAGATACATGAGTAGATGGACATAAAAGGCAGAGTGAAATAAAACATAGAAGTAATACTCCGGAGTAGACAAGGGCATTGGTACCGCACAGTTTTGCAGGCAATGATATTCACAAGTACAGACTACTGCAACTCCCTACTTTTAGGACTACCACAATCCACAATTCGGCCACTACAAATATTACAAAATTCAGCTGCTAGAATTTTGACTGGCAAAAAAAGAATGATCACATTACAGGAACGCTTGCCGATCTACACTGGCTCCCAATTGAACAAAGAATTCAATATAAGGCCTTATGCATAATACATAAACTAATCCATGATGAAAAAGCTGACTGGCTTAACACAGCTCTGCGCGTACATGTCCCACAAAGAAACCTAAGATCTGCTAATAAGGCTCTACTAACTGTTCCCTGTGTCAAAACAGCACGCCTCACGCAAGTTAGGGGAGAGAGCACTATCACTGGCTGGCCCTGTGCTATGGAACACCATGCCACTCGAAATAAGACTGCAGAGAAACTTCAAAATATTCAAATCCAATCTGAAAACCTGGCTATTTAAACAAGCTTTTTATAAAGATAAAGAAAAGGAAAAAAACAGTTGATTGATTAGGATGCACCAAACTAGAAATTGTTATTTGTAACCTACAAATGCACATTAAAGTTAAATTCTTTCCGTCTGCTATGCTCCCTACAGACAAACTTAATGTACACACATATTTTATTGAAGTGAATTGTTACCGCACTATGATGGCACATGATTAATTGTAATCTATACCACTTACTTTATTCATTATCGTGCCTTGCTGTAAACCGTTGTGATGGTTATCTAACTTAACGACGGTATAGAAGAGCTTTTAAATAAATAAATAAATAACATAAGTGAACATTAAGTAAACGGAATAACTATAAGATGGTCATTATAGTGTTACATTAGGATGCATGATAAATAATGCATGTACATAAATATTGAATAGGTACATAGACCCTCATGTGCAATTTTTGTCATTCTAGAGTAGTGGTTGGGAGATAGAGACTGAGTATATTTCAGGTTTCCAACCATTATCAGTCAGAGGGGTATGCAGCTGGTCTTACAGTATATGCAGATAGCCAGTCCTGACTAAAAACTACCTCTGGGTACACTTTAGTTCAATTGATGTATACCCCCACTTTTTTTTAGTTATTTTATTTATTTGTCGGTTTTTATATACCGTGTTTGGAGCAAGCCTTCACAATGGTTTACAGTGATAACAGGTTACATCAAACAGAGTAAAAAAAACTGGTTACATTGTAACAGGAATATAGGGGGGGTTGTCTTAAACAGAAGATTAGTGGGAAAAAATTATGTACATTATATTAGAATATTTACATGGAAATGCATTGAAATGCTAGTAATAAGGGAATTAGAAGGAAGGGCGTTATAGGAAGGTAAAATATGGGTTGATGCAAACCGCAGAATATGCATGATAGTATTAAGTAATTGGAAACAGTGTTAGGAATATAGATTCTGGTACGTGGGAAATTGGAGCTTGTATCTGTGAGTGTTGGGAGAGTCTAAGTTATTTTGTAGATACTTTGGATCCAGGTGAGACGTGTGAGGAAGTTCATGTTGAGTTATCGGGGGTTGGAGACGGAGGAACTGTGACAGGGGAGAAGTAATTTATCCTATGCCATCTCTATATGTTCGAAGAGCCAGGTTTTTAGGAGTTTTCTGAATAGTTTTATGTTGCCTTGTTTCAGTAGGTTTTCAGGTAGGGTATTCCATAGGCATGGTCCTGCTATTGTGAACGCTCTGTCCCATACTGATATAAGTCTGACGGAGGTGATTGTTGGTATTGATAATAAAGTTTTATTGGATGATCTCGTGTTGTGTTTTGGGTTGTGTATTTGGATTGCGTCATTTAGCCAGTTTACTTCCTTTCCATAAATTGACTTGTGTAGTATGGTGAGAACTTTAAACTATTCTTTTTTCAATGGGTAGCCAGTGCAGAGTTTTTAGTGTCTGTGTGATGTGTTCTGTTTTATTCTGGCCGGTTAGTATTCTTGTGGTTGCATTCTGTAGAATTTGGAGTGGAAGGCCAATTTCTGTACAGCCTTAAGTTGTAACGTTCAGGTGGGGCTTGCTTCATTTGAAGCCTTCCATGAAACCTTCCACTGTGTCATGGGACTTTAATGTGGTTTTAACTCAGCTGATGAAAGACTCCTTTGAGACTGGTCTGAGGACAGAAGTACCTGACCTGAAAGGTCTTATTTTTGGTGGTGGAATTGAAGAACGTTAGGCCTTTTAGTTTTCTTTGCAAACATGGACAGATTTCTTAGCATTCAGACAGGTTAATCCACACCAGTGCGTTATGCACCTCTACCAGCAGATGGAGATGGAGCAAAGCTGACGTCATGGTGTGTGTATATATATATATATATAGATATAGATATATACATATATATAGAAACATAGAAATGACGGCAGAAGAAGACCAAATGGCCCATCCAGTCTTCCCAGCAAGCTTTCATATTTAATTTTCTCATACTTATCTGTTACTCTGACCACTGAGGTCAGGGCCCTTATTGGTAACTTTTTGGTTCTAATTTCCTTCTACCCCTGCCATTAATGTAGAGAACAGTGCTGGAGCTGCATCAATGTGAAGTATCAAGCCTAATTGGTTAGGGGTAACCGAAATAAGCAAGCTACTCCCACACTACTCCCCAAGTAGGTTTGTTTTATTCCATTTTTATATTCCGCCATATCTCCATATTTAAGGCAGATTACACCTTTACATGCATTGCATTAACAGAAAACAATGCAATAAAATTAAGATAACAGCATCCCATAACAGATATAAAACCATGATTAAAAAGAACAAACATTAAAAGCTTACAAATATATAGAGCATCATATCACTGCATTCACCACTTTAAAAAAACGGGGAACCCACATATACCTTAGGAAAAAAAAAAGTCTTCACTTTCTTTCTGAACATTTAATTATCCTCCTGATGTGCATATAAAGGCAAAATATTCCATAGTGCTGGAGCAGCCTAGGAAAAAGCACTACAGGTAGTTTGTAAGAGAACAGTTGGCCAGCGGGGATCGTAAGCTGATTTTGTCCTAAAGAGTACAAATTGTGAGTTGGTGCATGCCCTTTAAGTTTATTTGCAAGACAGTCAAAAATGATTTATGTACCATTGTCAAAACTTTAAACTTGATTCTCTCATTCATTAGTAGCCAGTGTAGCATCTTCCTATAAGAGGTCAGACTGCAATCTTGCTCTAAAATTTGCATTTTCTCTAGTGGACTATGCATTTTAATAATAGGACAGTTTTTTGGTTTGTTTTTTTTGGGTGAGTTTGACTTGTCATAGTTGAGGGTGTGGTGATTCTCTGAAAATGCTTAAAACCACTAGCTGTAGAGAAAAACTGTATTTAAAAGCTATAAAATATAAATCTTAAACATTATGTAACCCCCCTGTAAACCAGGGGTCACCTTCCTAGCCTCTGGGAGCATTGACCCTGCCCCCAGAGATTTATTCCCCCACCTGAGGTGGGGGAATAAATCTCTGGGGGCAGGGTCATCTGTATGGCCAGTCTAGGCTGAGAACATTCCACAAAACAACTCTCCAGACTCAAATTGTGCTCCATAAAAAATAGTTTACTGCAGAATCTTCAGCATCAAACAGTGACAGTTCAGGTAGATGCAGAAATCAAATAGTTATAGTTCCAGAAGCCTTAACTCATGAGAGGTCTAGAACAGGTAAATGTGAATCGGTTATTTACACTTTCAGATAATAGAAAGACTAGGGGGCACTCCATGAAGTTAGCATGTGGCACATTTAAAACTAATCGGAGAAAGTTTTTTCATTCAATGCACAATTAAACTCTGGAATTTGTTGCCAGAGGATGTGGTTAGTGCAGTTAGTGTAGCTGTGTTTAAAAAAGGATTGGATAAGTTCTTAGAGGAGAAGTCCATTACCTGCTATTAATTAAGTTGACTTAGAAAATAGTCACTGCTATTACTAGCAACAGTAACATGAAATAGACTTAGTTTTTGAGTACTTGCCAGGTTCTTATGGCCTAGATTGGCCACTGTTGGAAACAGGATGCTGGACTTGATGGGCCCTTGGTCTGACCCAGTACGGCATGTTCTTATGTCCTCAAGTCCTTACGCCTATTTGTTTACCCAGCCTGTGCAATTTAGTCCTTGTTGGTTGTTTGAATATAAATCCTCTTTTCTTCATTCCCTCCTGCCATTAAAGCAGAGAACTGCTTGGATATGCAATGAAAGTGAAGCATCAGGCTAATTTGGTTTGGAGTAGTAACCGCCGCAACAAGCAAGCTACTCCCAAGCTTATTTGTGAATGCAGATCTTTTTTCCCCACATTTCCTCTTGCCGTTGAAGCATAGAGCAATGTTGGAGTCGCATTAACATTGTGTATGTTTATTGAATAAGGGTAGAAGCCGTCATTCCCGCAAGCCACCCCATGCCTCTTCTCTTCATTTCATTCACATCCTCAAGACATGAGGCAGGATGCAAGGTAGACTAAGGCCAAAGGCACTGGAGCATGGATCTTGGAATGGAGACGAAGATTTGGAACTCAAACATGGAGGAGACATAGGCAAGAGCAAGGAGCTCTGAAGATCCGGACACAGTTCAAGGAAGAAGCTCAGAGACGGAACTCGGAGGCAGGTACCCAGAGATGGGACTCTGAGCCGGTGCACTGAGGCGGGACCGAAACATGAAGACGAAACATCAGGACCACTTAGAAGATGAAACATGGAATCCAAGAACAGGAACGCCAGGCAGGAACAGGGAGCGGAGGAGTCCTAGGGAGGACTAGTCCAGGATGACTAGCTCCTTGCCAAGGCCCTGAAGGAATGGCTGAATAGCCCTTTTGTAGGGCTGATGCGGCAACTCCTTGGGAGGAGCTACCAGGTGGATCACACCTCCCTGCCCCTTTAAGAAGGGGAGAGAGGCGCAGGAGGGGACTTCCTGTTCCTGCCCTTGAGGGCAGGAACAGAATGTCTAGGACACTGGACAGCGGCGTCCCTGCCGCTGCCGTGCAGGAGAACAGGAGGAGCTGGGGAAGGGCAGCAGGCAGGCCCTGATGCTGGAGTGGCAGCATCCTGCCACTGAAGACAGGCTGGGGGCGGCCCCAGCCATAGCAGAAGTCGGGGACAAGGCCCTCCCGGGCCATGGAGCGAGGATGACGGCGGCAAGATGGCAGCCTCCAGGTCACGCAGGTAAGAGGCGGCTCGTGGCTCCTGCCACGGGCCGAATCACAACAATTCTAACATCATAAGAGATTTCACCCAAGCTTTTAAAGACACCACACTTGCTTAATCACCGTTTTTCTTTTACGCTAAATAACATTTTCATTGTAATCAATTTTAGCTGGTCGATATAATACTACAGTATTTGCAACATGCAATTACGTAAAAATCCTAGTGATAGTTTTTCTTAGAATTAACGGAGTGTGGGCTTTTTGTGGCAGATACTACCAGTGGTTGAATTCAGTTTTAATTTTTGGGATTTAGAACATGAATTGCTTTGGCTTTTAAAGAGGAAAGCAGCTAATTTCGGAAGTGCCCACTTCCCTCTAATCTCTGGAAGATATTTGTAAGGTTTGTTTGGAGGAAATAGCAATGCCTTTCAGATTTCAATGCAAGGCGAGGTTCGTTATTTTCACTGTGAGCGGGGTGAAGATCCTTGCTGCTGGGATTACCTTGGGTGGCTGGGCAGCTTCCTGCAGGGGAGGGATTAGCCACCCGGGAGGCTCCAAGTCTCCTGCAAACCCGTGTCCGCCAGTCAACGGCCGACTTTAGCAAAATGGCGCTAGCCTACTGAGCCTGAGACCTGCGGTTGTGGGGAGATGTAGCGAGAGGCAAAACATTTTGGGGGTTTCCCATTGCTTGAGACCAACCCCTACATGGTGCGGGGGGTGGGGGTGGATGCATGGAGTACCCTCCTGGAAGGAGATGGTGAAGAAGGCATGAATGAGCATGGGACAAACACAAAGGATGGGGAATGAAGAAAGGTGGAGGGCTGTGGTAACTTTAGGTGTAGCATTTCTGCATGGGGGGGGGGTAACCTGCATGAAGCGGCAGCTACAAGCCAGAACAGCTTGCTGGGCAGAGTGGATGGACCATTTGGGTCTTTATTTGCCGTCATTACTTTGCAGTGACATCAGCCCATCAGTATTCTCCATCTCCAGTAGGTGGTGAACGTGCATCTCCCTACTGGGGATTGCTTTAAAAAAAATAGAAAATGAAAGGAGAAAAGAAGGAAATTAATTTGCCCCGCTCTGCTGCGGTGATACTTTATGGTCCCTCTCTCAGTTGAGTTTTCCTGAAGTGATATCTGCGGATCCCTTCTTCAGTAGAATGCCTCGGTCTAGTAGCTGGTTTTCCAGCGTGGACTTAGCTGTAGAAAGAAAAACAGCTGAGAGGCGTAGCGAGTGCAGGAAGCTGAGCATGGCATTGAAAGCTTTTGCCCTCTCCCTCTGCAGCTGGAGATTGTACACTCGGCAAGGACGGCCTGAACGCGGGTAAAGAATAAAAAAAAGAAAAGGAGTGAGGGTTTCCATTCCCCTTCTGGATCCAAGCCTCAGCGTGCCGATACAACGTCTATTCCTGCCTCTGAGGGAGCTTGGGGAGTCGTGGCAACTTGGGTTGTACAGCCGTTTGGCTAGGCCTTGCTCTCAGACTTTGCTACATACCATGTGGTAGGCCGCAGCTGCATTCGCACAACAGCGGCGAGTGCCTAGGTGGGCACTCAGGCGCCTATTTAGACCACATATTGTGCGCCTATATTTTGGACACTTATTGGACAAACCTTGTTTTTGGGCGCCCTGTTCACGCTCGCTTGTGCAGGCGCACAGCTGGATGCACAATTGTCCCGCCTTGGGAGCATGCTGCTAACAGGTATTTACCTTTGTACTGCTTGTCATATTCAGGCATCTCAGCTTGGCATTCCCCCTAATTTGTGTCAGCGCTGCTTGGAGGCTTAGGGAGAGTTATCCCCGGTTGCTTGCAAAGAGGCTGCCCTTCCCAGCATGATGCAGGAATGGGACCAGAGCGGGACCTGTTGGAGTTTTGCCTGGTTTTGGAGCTCCCCAACTGGTTCATCAGGGGGGGAGGCTACTCAGTGGGCACAGGACCGACGCCCCCTGGTTTCAGTATGGACCGCAAAGACATTTGTTCACTTTTACGTGCAAGCCGGCCACAAAACAGTTTGGGTTGAGCAGTCTTATGGCTAGGTCCCGCTTGCAGATTTTGCTCAGTCACCAACATAAGAGTTCAGGATCTCAAACTTGTGGATCTCCGCATGCCTGGTGCTGCAAGTAAGTGTCGGAGTACATCTACACCTGCTGCAGGTCACGTTGATAAGGATCCAGGTGGCACGGATGATGAAAGCAACCCTTACTCCCTGGAGGATGGGAAATTCCTCCAGGGTTGGAGACATATAGAACAATGTTGTGTTTCTTTCACAGAGATGAGTTGCCGGCTCGGATCACCCAAGCACTGAAGATGCTGGTGGTTCCAGGTGCTGATTCCATGTCTGAACCACACAAGAATCCCATTTAGATTCCTTACATAAAGCATTATGGATGCTATTCAAGAATTGATTGATCTTGAATGGGGCACCCCAGAAACTAATTTTAAAGGGGGACAAGACTTTGTAGCGCTGGATCTGGCAGAGAGAGCTGTTCGGCTTTCTGAAAGTGGATGCGCTGGTGTGTGCCGTCACCAAGCGGACAACTATCCCTGTGGAAGGGGGAGCGGCTTGAAGGGAGGCACAGGATAGGAGAATTGAGACTATCCTTAAGCAGGCCTTGAGGCAGTGGCAATGAATTGCAGATGGCCTCTTGCTGCTCCTTGGTGGATTGCTCTTGCTTGCTCTCTCTCAGAAAGTCGATGAATCTGGTTTGAATTCTAGGGCAGTGGCCTATGGCCTCACCACCCTGGATATGTCCAGTCTCATCTGATCTTGGAAGCTAAGCAGTATTGAACCTCAGCTGTGGCTGATGAATTGGTGCCGAGACAATTTCAAAGTCTAATCTCACAAAATGGCCTTTTAAAGGATCACTCTGGTTTGGGAGTGAGTTAAAAAGAAAAAAAAAAAAGGCCAATAAGTGGGGTGAGTCCCAGGTTCCTTGGTTACCAGAAGATTCAAAGCAGGCACCCATGCTAGTTCAGTACGAGAGGTGCTAGGGATTTTCAAACGTTTTCGACCCTACAGAGGAGCGGCTGCTCAGAGGGCTCGACCTTTAGCTAGGTCTCAGTCCTTCAACCCAGGCAGCCCAGACGGGGCGCAGGCTCGAGTGGCGGTGTCCCCCAACCCCCTCAATGATTGTGTGCCCACCCATTACCAGGAGCAGGAGATAGGGGGTCACCTCTCTCTCCTTTCTATTGGAGGTGGATCGAGATAACGTCAGACCAGTTGGTTCTGGAGGTGATAAGAGATGGCTATGCTCTGGAATTTCTCAGCGTTCCTTGGGTCATTTTCATGCTGTCTTCCTGTAGCTCTCCGTAGAAGAGAGAGATAGTGGAGTATATGTTGTCAAGACTCCTCAGCTTGCGGGCTGTGATCCCAGTGCCCATGTCACAAGAAAATACGGGCCGATATTCCAATTATTTCATTGTACCCAAGGAGGAGGGTGAAGGGTTCCTTTCGCTCCATACTGGATCTCAAGGGAGTCAACTAGCTTTTGCAAGTGACTCGTTCTCACATGGAAACCTTATGCTTGTTGATAATGGCTGTACAGTCAGGGGAGGGTTTTTTGGGGGTTGTTTTTTTTTAAGAGTCTGGATTGTCAGAGGTGTATCTTCAAATTCCCATCTGACTGGAGCATCAGCGGTTTTCTGCATTTCGCTGTTTTGGGGTGACAGTTTTTGAGTGCTACCCTTCAGTAGAGAATGGCATTCTGATCCACCTGACATATAATTGGATAATTCGGGCCCAGAGCCATGAAAGAGTTTTCAGGCCTCACGCAAGGTGATCTCCTTGCTACAGGAACTAGGTTGGATGGTGAACATGGCCAAGAGCAATCTGTAGACATCCTAGACACTGGAGTATCTCAGTGTTCATTTTCGACATGAATCAAGACAGGGTGATCCTGCCGGAAGTCCGCATTCAGAAATTGATGGCGCAAGTGCTACTATTGACGGAAACAGTACACCCGGTGATGCGGTCTTATCTACAGGTGTGCAGGTTGTTGGCAGCCATCCTAGAGATGGTTCTGTGGGCAAGAACGCATATGCTTCCTCTTCTGCACACACTGCTTACACGTTGGGAATACACAGTCTCAGGACTACTTGATATGACTTCACCTACTAGTGGAGATCAGCATCCATCTGCAATGGTGGTTGCAAGTGGATCATCTAACGAACACCAGACTGGCTATTGTGCACGATGGATGCAAGCCTCCAGGGTTCGGGGGCTCACCATCAAGTTGACAGCGCAGGGGCACTGGAGTACAGAGGAGTATCTCCGGAGCTTCAATCAGCTGGACATGTTGGCATGTTTGCGATTCATTGACCGCTTGCAGGGTCGCGCGATCCAAATGATGTTGGACAGTGCAACAATGGTGACTTGCATCAATTGCTAGAAAGCAGCCAAAAGCCAAGTGTTGCAGGAAATTGCCCAACTCATGGAATGGGCAGAAGTACATCTTCAGGAGATCTCAGCCTCACACACTGCAGAAAAAGACAATGTAAGAGCCAACTTTCTCAGAGTCTGGATCCCGGAGAATGGAAATTGTACAGCAAAGTATTCCAGATCATAGTGGGCTGCTGGAACCTCCCGTTTATAGCCTTGCTGGAGACATCACACAATGCAAAGGTTCCTCGCTTCTTCTGTCAAAAGAGAGATCTGAAGTTTTCGGGCATTGATGCCCTCGTGCAGGAATGGCTGGAAGGTAAGCTTCTATATGCCTTTTCCCGGTGGCCCATGTTGAGGTAGAGTGATTTGGAGGTTTGAAAGACACATGGGGTTGGTACTTCTGGTGGCCCCAGATTGGCCCAGGAGGCTGTTGATATGCAGATCTGCAGAGGTTTCTGGTGGAATATTCTTTCCGATTACCGGTCCACAGGGATCTGCTATGGCAAGGGCCTATTCTCGAAGAGCCAACTTGAATTTTGTCTTGCAGTGTGGCCCTTGAGAGGGCTTGGTTTCTGAAGCATTGGTAATCCACTGTGATTTCATCTTGCTTCGAGCACAAAATTTATTCCTTCCTTAGCCTATGTTCGCGTTTGAGTGTTTGAGGCTTGATGTGAGGAACAAAGGGGTTCATGCTCATTCTGTTAAAATCCCACTCAGTTTGGATTTTTGCAGGATGGAATGTTTTAAGGATTTGCCCCTTAATTCCTTGAAGGTACAGGTGGCTGCTCTTACCTGTTTTCGAGGTCATGTTCATGGTGAACCCATGTCAGCCCATCCGGTTGTGGCCCGGTTCTTGAAAGGGGTACAGCATCTTTGTCTCCCCTTGTGGTTGCTGGTGCCCTTGCAGAGTCTTAATCTGGTCCTGGATTTCTGGCAGCTCCCAACTTTCGAGCACTGCATAGCCTCTCCTTGAGGTTACTCATTAGAGGACTGTATTCTGTGCGTGGAGTTTCCAAACTGCAGGCTCTGTCTTGCCGAGAACCGTATCTGCGAGTTACTCTGGGGGCAATCCAGCCACAAACTGTTATGTCTTTTTTTTTTTTTTGCTGAAGATGGTCTCTGATTTTCACTTGAATCAATCAATTCCCTGCCGACTCTGGACAAGGAGGGAGATGTGGATGAATTTCGCCTGTTACGGACTTTGGGTGTTAATTGGCATCACATGAGGTATTGGAGGTTTTTAAACCTCTCAGGAAGATGGACCGGCTGTTTTATACTCCACAGTGGGAGTAAACAGGGTGAACTGGCGTTGTGAGCTAAAATAGCCCACTGGATTAAGAAGGTTATCATGGCTGCTGTGTAGATGTTGAGCAGCTGATGCCTAGTCAGATTGGGGCTCATTCCACTAGGGCTCAGGCATTGTCATGGATGGAGATTAGATGGTTGTCTCCCATTGAGATTTGCCAAACTGCGACATGGTTTTTCTTACGCAACTTCCAGGCATTATTACCTGGATGTGCAAGCCCGGAAGGATGCAGCCTTTGTGCATGCAACATGGGCAGTCTCTCTCCCTGTTCAAGAGTAGCTTTGGTACATCCCACTGGTGTAGATTAATCTGTCTGAATACTAAGGAAAAATTATCTGATAATTTCCTTTTCTTTAATGGAGGCAGGTTAATCCACCTTCCTACCCTTAGCTGCCAGATGGTGGTGCTATTGACCTCCTGAATTGCTGCGTTTCCAGAAATTACTGGTAAATATCAGATCCAGTCTCTAGATTAGTAATATTATATGCCTTATCTGACCTCAGTGTTTTTTCTGTTAACTGTTTGAATGATTATCTTAATAGCTATGATCGTGTATTGTTAGTAGTCCACAGTTGAATTTTGTAGAGAATACTGGATGGCTGATGTCAGTGCTGGGGTATATATATACCATGACGTCAGCTTTGCTCCATTTCCATCTGCTGGTAGAGATGCATAAATCACTGGTGTGGATTAACCTGCCTTCATTAAAGAAAAGGAAATTATCAGGTAAGTAGTATTCTCACAGGGCAAGCAGGATGGTAGTCCTCACATATGGGTGACATCACAGGATGGAGCCCAGTCACGGAACACTTTTGTCAAAGTTTCCAGAACTTTGACTGGCCCCTACTGGGCATGCCCAGCATGGCACCAACCCTGCAGCCAGCAGGGGTCCCCTTCAGTCTTCTTTTTTTCGCGCAGCAGTAGCCTCGCGGTTAAGGAGCTCTGCAGAGATTCCTAACAGGAATTTTCCTCACGGAATTATTAAAAGTTAATCTGCCCAACAGGGGTCCCTCCTTCAACTTTTTCAAGCCGCAGTACTCCGGTAAGTTTTTTATCCGTTCTCCATCGATTACTGTCAAGTTTGGCCATCGCGGCCTACTGGCCGTTGAACGTACCGCGGCTCAATTTTTTCCATGGCCATGGCGTCGGGGTTCCATCGGTGCCCGGACTGTAATCGCACCATGACCATCACAGACCCCCATAAAGTCTGTGTAATGTGTCTTGAACGAGAGCACGATGTCTTGACCTGCACCAAATGTGCCCTAATGACACCAAAAGTTCGCAAGGCCAGAATGGAGAAGATGGAACTTCTCTTCCGTGCTCAAACCCCGACTCCGCCCATTGCATCGATGTCGTCGGAACCGGCTCCGTCCATTGCATCAACGTCGTCGGAACCGGCTCAGTCAACTTCGCGCCAGCATTGACCACTGGCCGGTGACCGTCTGGCATCAACGACATCTCGTCCTTCGACACTCTCTACTCCCCCTCAGGACCGAGGGGATCGTAGAGACAAACATTGACATCGAAAGTCTTGGACCATCGAGGGAGCGAAATCATCGACCTCGCCATAGTCCGAGCCGCTGTCAAAGAAACCCCGTCCAGAAAAGGCACCGACCTTTTCGGCGACCGGGTCACCGAGGTAACCCTCACCCGATAGGGTATTGGAAGCCGCGACTCCGCCTTTAATGGTGGTCCCTCCGGCTATGCCTCTGCCTCCTTCTTCTTTTCGGAGCTGGGGCTGCTTGCTCCAGGTCTCTGAGAAGAACTGGACCGGATGGTTCAGGAGGCCATTGACAAGGCGATACGACGACTTCAGGTTCCTCAGACACCGGTTCCAATTGTGGAACCGCCCACCAACCCGATTCCGGCAGCGTTGGCACCACTGCTCTCCAGCATGGAAGCGCTCATTGCCGCTTTTCAACCGATGGACCCCTTCTCCAGTCCAAGGCAATAGAACCCGTACCCTACTCTCAGCACGGCCTAGGATTCTATTCCCAGTACTTTCTAATCCCCAAATAAATTGGGAGGCGTTCTCCTATTCTGGACCAACGGGCCCTCAACAAGTACCTCCAGCGAGAGAAATTCAAAATGGTAACCTTAGGCTCGCTTCTTCCTCTTCTACAAAGAGGAGACTGGCTCAGCTCTCTGGACCTCCAGGACACATACACTTATATTGTGAGAACTCCATCTCATCGCAAATACCTGAGGTTTCTAGTAGGCCCCAAGCACTATCAGTACCAAGTGCTTCCATTCGGCCTAGCGTCTGCGCCACGAGTCTTAACAAAATGCCTCATGGTAGTTGCAGCCTTCCTCAGGACTCGAGGTGTTCACGTCTACCCCTATCTAGACGACTGGTTACTCAGGGCTCCCACTCAGCAAGCTGCTCTGTTGTCCCTCAGTCGAACCTTACACACTCTTAATTTCATTACCATTTTGAATTTCTCTCACTGGAGGTACTTGTTGAGGGCCTGTAGGTCCAGAATAGAATGAACGCCTCCTGATTTTTTTTCTTGTAAAATTAACGTTTCAAAAGTCTGTATATCTGGATTAGATGTTCCTGGAGGTATCCAATTACTTGGTTTCTTAATGACTGAGAGGTCGCTATATTCTGCTGCCTTGTTTTCAAAAAAATCTATAATTTTGAGCTTATGAATAAATTTGTAAAGCTCAACCCTTGTACGAAAGGGGTTATAAGAAGGAGTGGGGATAAATGACAATCCTTTACTGAGTATATTCACCTCATCCTCATCTAGACCACTAGACAAATTAATGATCTTATTATTGTCTAATACTGAAACCTCCGATCCTGGTTCATTGTAAACTGGTTGTTGTAACTGCCCCTTCTCCCTCTTCCCCTCCACTCCCCTCTCCCTCTGAAAAAAGAAGTAGATGGTTTACTAACTAAGGGTTCACCAATTGGTGGATCTCTCTCTGAATCTTTCACCGAATCTTTTCTCCAAAGTTTTCCAATTTCCTGCACCCTCGTAAGATGTCCTTCTTTATTAACAGTGGTAAAAAGTGATTTTGATGTGTCAATGTCTAAATCAGTAATACTCCTTACTCATTTCGCATTTCTATCTAGATTTGGGCTATCTTGTTGCCTTTTCTCATTCCTTTCATAATTGTTATACATTCTATTATCAGTATTATTCACATGATCATATTTTTGTTTATTATAATTTTGTTTGTTCGAGTACTGCCAATTTTTTTTAAGATTGAGACGACTCTGCACTACTGATGAGCTTTTTGGGAAAAGATCATTACAAATGAAACAGAGATTTTTGGAGAAAGGATACCCCTTGCGGCATGTTCAGAATGGCTTGGATAAGGCACAAAAACAGAACCGTTCTGATTTATTGAACAAGAAGAATAGAAATGAGAAAGTAAATGATTTTTTAGTCTGTCCCATTACTTTCACTTACATGTCTCATAACATCAATACTGTTCTAAGAAAGTTTTGGCCAATAATACAGGTGTTACCTGCATTTAAAGATAAGAGATTGATGATAGCCAATAAAAGGGATAAAAATCTAAAAGATCTATTGGCTCCATCAGCGTTACCAAGCAAGATAGCCATTGATAAGAGACCCCCTGGCCATCGTCCATGCGGCAACTGCTCAGTGTGCCGAGTCAACTTGAAGACAGATGTTCTACATATACCGGGACGTAATATAGATTTTAAACTTAAAACTTTCACAAATTGTAAAAGTAGAGGAGTTGTCTATGCAGCAATTTGCCCATGTGATAAATATTATATTGGTAAAACTATTAGGGAGTTTAATAGGCATATACTGGAACACAAGAGCAGTATTAAAAGGAGTGTTAGGTCGAAACCCTTAGTTGATCATTCTTTGGAATTTAATCATAAATTTGAGCAATACAGATTCTGTGTGATTCAGCAACCAAATTTAAATTGGAGAGGAGGTAATTTGGACAAATTGCTATTACAAATAGAACAGAAATATATATATGAGTTTAATACAATGATACCCAATGGTTTAAATATGGAGACTGATTTTTCAGTATTTCTTTAGTTTGTATTGTCTGTGATACTGTATTTTACAGGTGATTATTGTTAGTATATTTTATGCAATTCTGGTTGTTTGTATGGACATCATGTAAGTAATAGTCTGATGCTAATATGATTTTTTATGTGTTTTTGTAACATAGAAGCAATCATTGTTAGTATATTTCAAAAAATTTTCAAAAACTTGTTTACATGTGGCAATGAATTTGTTTTAATATTTTTTAGAAATTTTATTTGTTGATCATCATTACATTATTTTTTATGAATGACTGCATATATCAAAGATGTCTTTGTGGTTTTACCTTATACATTAATACACATTAATTTATTTCTTAAGACATTTTTATACATATTGAACAGTATTTCAGATATTAGAAGTAGGCTGTCAATTTAAAAGCATGATATTAGCTGATTGAAGAATTTTGTCATTAGATCGTGTACTTAAAATTTGCTCATTGGTTTGATAATTTTCTTGTGGTTTTATTGTATATATTAATTAAAAAAAAGTTTTATATATTTTTTATATTTGTTTAAACAGTGTTTCTGGTATTAGAACTGGGCTGTTATTTCAATAAGATGATACTAGCTGAATTGAAGGAACTCTGTTTTTAAATCGGGTATTTTGAGTACACCCGTTGGTTTGTTTGACAGCCGAGAATACGATTGTGTATTTCTAAACACACCCACTAGAATGAGTGACACATGAGAATACGCCCACTCCATTGGATAAAAGCAAAAAATCCCTTTAGTTAAAAAAAAATATCGTTTTGGAAGTTAACAAGATCCATTATAAATGTGTTTTTTAGACTGGTTATAGATTACTGTGTATTTTTAAGAGTATTTATGCAATCAGCATATTTGGGTACCGTTTTTAAGTTTTGGCGCCATTATTGGCTATTTAAAATGGAGGATCTGACGCACTCAGAATCACATAAGCAGAGACTGCATGCTGTACGCTGGTGCGAAAGGTAAATTGTTTGGGAGTTTGATTTAATCTATCTTTAATTATGCTTAAATTTTTCATCTGCTTTTTGAGCTTATTTTAGACCGTGATCAATATATTCGAGTGCGTTCTTTAAACATGCTTGCCTCCATGGGGCACTTGGGCGGCTTCTTTTAGTGATTAGGGCACAGGATAATCGTAGCATTTTGTGATAAGAACTCACTAGTGCACGTTTTTTCACAAAAGGGTAACTAAATGGAAGGTTAATTTATATTGACTAAGTTGGATTTCTGGGAGTTTTTGTTGTTGTTATCGGCATGTCACTTTTTTTAATAACATTTGAAATGCGTTCTAAAATGTTTGCAGTTTTCAGCGATAAGTTAATCCAATTGATAATTTTTATAATTTAGTGTTTTAAATTACATAAGGAAGCAGGATAGCTACATTAATAAGCATGTTCATTTCATAATAATAATTTTAAAATTTCATTTTGCAATGTTAGAACCAATTCTTTGCCACATGATTATTATTAAATTTTAGTAAGAATGATATGAATGTTTATAAGAAAATGAATTTAAATGATGGTTTATACATTTTTTCTAGTTGTCGTATACATTTTTTCTAGTTGTCTTATGCATTGCTGACACACAATGATTGTACACTGGATGAAACCACATTACTGAGTTTTACTTATGACTGTGAAGTGTTCAAGGTAAATTACTTTTGGTGTCCTAGGAGGAAGAAGAAATAATTTTAGATACTATTTTTCTTAAGTTGGGATGGAATATTTATTTTTATAAAGTTTTTTGAATTTATATATTTTTTTTGTATGTTTTGTATTGATTTTATTTTTGTCATCATTTTAAGATTAACAGCATTTTTTAGTCTTAATATCTTAGATCTTAGTGAAAATTAAAAAAGGTTTTTATTTTTTATAAAGACTTTTTAATATTTATAAGATCTTAATAATGTTGTTGATTTTTATATCTGTTGTTTGTAAGAAAATAGATATTGATGTTGACTTTTGTTTGGTTTGCTTGTAGCCCCTGAGGCAGTGGCCTTTGAGCTGCGAAACTCGGCCTGAGTCGGGCATTTTATGAACACGTCTCTGTTTTAATAAACATTGAAAAAGATCAAGGCATCTATCTTTGTGTTTTCCTAACTACACCAGCGAGACAGGAAAACGCAGGCAGGGTTCTTTGTCACAGACAATGGTGCAAACATGGTTAAGGCAATAACCTGGCGCTTTAAGAACAGCCGATGTTTTGCACACACTCTGCACCTGGTAGTGAAGTCAGCTCTGGGCTTGGAGTCCAATGACAAAGAGAATGAATACCTGCATAGGTTAATACAGAAGTGCAGGAACATAGCACACTTCCACAGAAGTGTCAAGGCGGGGCAGGTTCTCCGACAAAAGCAGACTGATTTGGATATGCCTCACAAGCGTCTCATTCAAGACATTGCCACCCGGTGGAATTCCACCTTTATGATGCTGGAGAGGTTACTGGAGCTGCAGACACCCCTTCATGAACTTTCTGGTACAATGGACATAGGTGTGCAGAATCCCCTAGGGCATCATGATTGGTTAGTCATGAGTCAGCTGGTAAAAATCCTGCAGCCCTTCAAGGATGTCACTGCGGAGCTGAGTTCCAGAAGTGCCACCTTGGCTGACATCATCCCTAGAGTTAATCTCCTGGATGAATCTTAGGAGGCCTTTAAACAGGAAGAGGGAATGACAGTTGAGGTGCTGCATTGTCTGGACGTTTTGCAGCAGCAGGTGAAAGAGATTAAGGCCTTTAACAGACAACTGCACATACATGCTCGCCTCAGTCTGTGATCCCCGTGTGAAAGGGAAACTCGCCCTACAGTCCAATTGTCTGTCATTTGTGAAGGAGCTGCTGTTAGCAAAAGTCCGTGACCAGGAGCGCCATAGGCGGAGACAGATTAGGCTTGAAGCAGAGGTGAAACAGCAGGCACTTCAGAGAGTTGTGCTGCTAGCCCAAGCAGGAGCAGCACTGTGTCAGTGACAGATAGTACCTCCTCCTCCACGTCAGAATGCCCAAGGCATATGTTGCCCATAAAGATTCATCAATTGTGCAATGGGCGAGAGAGAAAGCAGCTGGCATGAGTGACTCTGAGCCCGCCCAAGCAAAGGAGACACCAGCACAGCTGTCAGTGACACGGTATCTCTCAGAGTCGATAGAGAACATGCAGACAGATCCGCTGGCATATTGGGCACACAAATCCACTGTCTGGCCACACCTAGCCAAAGTGGTTCAGCGATATCTGTCATGTCCACCAACCAGTGTGCCCAGTGAACTTGTCTTTTCAATGACAGGGGAAATCATGAGCCCTCACTGCTCAAGGCTGGCACCAGAGTTGATGGAAATGCTAGTGTTTTTGAAAGTAAACCTGCCTTTGCTTGGGTTTCCAAATTTTCCCTGTAAATGGCAAGATGAATAAAAGCAATTCAAAGCCTTGCAGCAGCTCCAACTGCCTCCTATGCTCCAGATAATATAAGTACTGCAGCACATGTGCCTGACCATCCACTGCCCAGTCCGTACGTCCCTACAAGGGCCTGACCTCAAACACTGTGCCTGACCGTCAACTGTCCAGGCCTTATGTTCCTACAAGTGTTTGACTTCGATTGCTGTGCCTGTCAGTCCAGGCCTTATGTTCCTACAAATGTTTGACCTCGATTGCTCTGCCTGTCCGTCCAGGCCTTATGTCCAGTCCTAATGGCTGAACCCTCGTTGCAAAGGGAAACCTCAGTCTCTGGCAATTAAAACTAGTACTCCTTCACAGCATTGATCCTTAAATAAAACAAAGAGTTTTCTTTAGTTTCAGGGCAGAGAAGAGAACTTCCTTCGTCTTGCTTATGAAGTCATGATCTGTTTGCAAATGATTAAATCCGAACAATTTGTACCATTATATACTCTAGTGGCCAATCCATTCCAAGGAAGCCCTTTCCTGCTCTTAGGAAAGGTAACTCTCCCCGGTGTTGCAGCCTATCTCTTAGGACCTGTTGACCCATGTTTAACCGCTGTTCACATGGCACCCTGCTCCCTGTCGCCACGCTTTGAAGGCTCGTGCTCCACTCTAGGAGCCAACCCATTCCAAGGAAGTCCTTTCCTGCTCTTAGGCGCCACGCTTTGAAGGCTCGTGCTCCACTATGGAAGAAGTGATATGATGTTTTTGTTTCCTTGAATTTGATTTCTGTATTTCCTTACAAAGTACTCTTTGTGAATGAATATGTGAAAAATAATAAATAATAAATATATAATTAAAAAAAAAAAAAAGGAAAGGGGAACTCTCCCTGGGTGTAGCCTGCCTGTATCTATCTACCCCCTGACCCATGTTGAACCGCTGTTTGTTTACATGGTAACCTCCTCCGCCTCGGCATTGACAATTGTCGTATGTATATTTAAGTTTCATATCACCAAAATGCCAGGAAGAGTGCAGATGATAGTACATATCAAATCTTGATTCTTCTAAAGTATACTTCATCTGAATGTACTCTCTTCTATCTGTGTTGCTAGGTGCCAAGCACACTTTATTAGTACTTCTTAGCTTCGGAATAGTAAAGTTCTTCAAAGCCTCTGTTTCTACTAAAACAACAGCTGGCATTTGGGATTTTACTTTACTTGATGAAGTCCTTTTTATTAGTGTCTTACCTCCAGTCGTTTCTTCCATATTGAAATCAACCTCTTTCTATGCCAAGCTGTACTCTGCTTTCCGGCCTACCTGTCTTTTGTCAAGGATATTCTTACACTACAGTCCCTCGGGGTCCCGTGTGTAACCTGCCTGTATCTGCCCTCTGTCCCATGTTGAACCACTATTTAGGGGTGAACCCATTCTAGGGTGCCCTTTTCTGCTCGTAGGAAAGGGAACTCTCCCCGGGTGTAGCTTGCCTGTTTCTACCCTCTGACCCATGTTGAACCGCTGTTCCATTTTGAAATCAGCCTCTTTCTATGTCAAGCTGTACTCTGACTGCTTTCCGGCCTTCCTGTCTTTTGTCAAGGATATTCTCACACTTCAGTCCCTGGGAATCCCGGGTGCAGCCAGCCTGATTTTAAAAGTCCAGCGAGAGCCCACTGGACCCCAATGGAAACCTCCCACTTTAGGGGTGAACCCATTCTAGGGAGCCCTTTCCTGCTGATAGGAAAGGGAACTCTCCCCGGGTGTAGCCTGCCTGTTTCTACCCTCTGACCCATGTTGCAACGCTGTTCACATTCACCCTCCTCTGTCTCGGCCTTGAAAACTCTCGTTTGTATATCAGCTACATCCACCGGATTTTAAAAGACCAGCGAGAGCTCACTTGGATGCCAATGGAAACACCCCACTCTAGGGGCGAACCCATTCTAGGGAGCCCTTTCCTACGCATAGGAAAGGGAACTCTCCCCAGGGCTCTTGTTTGAATATTTGCTACTACCACCAAAATCGGCACCCGCAGATGCTCCACTCCACCCAGGCATAGTTCATCATGTTTCAGGTCCTAGCACGCGTGTTAGACTCCCTGGTCCCTGTTTGAAGACGGGTTGGGTGCACAGTATGCCCAGTTGACAGTCCCACCACATGCTGAGCCTCATCTTGTCTTGCCTCCTTGTCTTTCCCTTATCAAACCACAGGGAAATGACTACCTCTGCTCTGCCAGCCTATCTTGCCCCTATCAACTTTCTGCCACTCTGCCTTGCTGCCAATCACCAGATGACTCACTCAACTCCTTGTGGTGTTATTGCCACTATCATGGTTCCTCAGTGTGTTGGTGCTAGTCTTTCTGCTTGCTATGTTCCCCCTTCATTGTGCTGTAGGATGTCAATGCCACTTGTTTTACCGCTTTGCCTGTCATGCTGCCTTCGAGGGTTCATGCATCTGTTATCGGTGCTCTCTATTGAAGCTGTGGTGTGTTTTTGACACTCTTGCTGCACTATTGCCACTTCTGGTACCCCTTTGCACCTTTACAGTGCCTTAGGCTATTCTTGCCACCTTAGTGCCACTTTGTCACAGTCTAAGTACCTTGGAGCTCTTTTGTTGTTGTGATGATTGCTCCCCAGAAGTTTCATCAAAATTGATAATAAAACCCCAATTCTGCAGCCAAAAATAGGCTGGAAATCCTTCCCCCATTGACTTTAATGGGAACCGGAAAACGAATTCACATATCAACGTATCGGGGGCGCCATATGTCCGAATGCAATGGAAATGACCCCCGACGAATACGTATCACGAATGCAACGGAAATTTTTTGGCTGCACATCCCTAGTATATAGATGAGACCTTCAGGGACATAGTAGCCAAGTCCCAACTTCAGAATGGCAGCCCTGGAGCTGCCTTGGAGGAAGAAGGTCTCATGATTGGAGAGCATCAACTGGGTGCAGCAGGAAAGGATCCTGTAGCAAGGACCTGCTCTCCAGCTGATGCATTGTCCTTTTGCACTGAGGATATCTCCCCAAGGCCTACTGCCCAGGAGGGAAGGGTTAGGTCGGCCATCATAGTTGGTGATTCAGTTATTAGGAATGTAGATAGCTGGGTGGCTGGTGGGCATGAGGATCGCCTGGTAACATGCCTACCTGGTGCGAAGGTGGCGGACCTCATGCGTCACTTAGATAGGATTTTAGACAGTGCTGGGGAGGAGCCGGCTGTCGTGGTATATGTTGGCACCAATGACATAGGAAAATGTGGGAGGGAAGTTCTGGAAGCCAAATTTAGGCTCTTAGGTAGAAAGCTTAAATCCAGAACCTCCAAGGTAGCATTCTCTGAAATGCTCCCTGTTCCACGCGCAGGTCACCAGAGGCAGGCAGAGCTCCAGAGTCTCAATGCGTGGATGAGACGATAGTGCAAGGAAGAAGGATTCAGTTTTGTTAGGAACTGGCGAACCTTTTGGGGAAGGGGGAAGTGTCTTCCGAAGGGATGGGCTCCACCTTAACCAGGGTGGAACCAGACTGCTGGTGCTAACCTTTAAAAAGGAGATAGAGTAGCTTTTAAACTAGAACAAAGGGGAAAGCAGTCAGTAGCTCAGCAGCGCATGGTTCGGAGAGAGGTATCTTCAAAGGATACTAATGATGCATTAGAATTAGGGCATCCCGACAGTGAGGTGCCAATAATAAGAAAAGTAGTCCAAGTGCCTGTAACTAAAAACTCACCTGAGCTAAAAAATTCTAACTTATCCCTATCAATTAAAAAGCAGAATGAAAATACAAAAAAAACCCAAACTTTGAAATGTTTGTATGCTAATGCCAGAAGTCTAAGAAGTAAGATGGGAGAATTAGAATGTGTAGCAGTGAATGATGGCATAGACTTAATTGGCATCTCAGAGACCTGGTGGAAGGAGGATAACCAATGGGACAGTGCTATACCGGGGTACAAATTATATCGCAATAACAGAGAGGAGCACCAGGGAGGCGGTGTGGTGCTTTATGTCCGGGATGGCATAGAGTCCAACAGGATAAACATCCTGCATGAGACTAAATGCAAAATTGAATCTTTATGGGTAGAAATCCCTTGTGTGTCGGGGAAGACTATAGTGATAGGAGTATACTACCGTCCACCTGGTCAAGATGGTGAGACGGACAGTGAAATGCTAAGAGAAATTAGGGAAAGTAACCAAATTGGTAGTGCGGTAATAATGGGAGACTTCAATTACCCCAATATTAACTGGGTAAATGTATCATCGGGACACGCTAGAGAGATACCTTTCCTGGATGGAATAAATGATAGCTTTATGGAGCAATTGGTTCAGGAACAGACGAGAGAGGGAGCAATTTTAGATCTAATTCTTAGTGGAGCACAGGACTTGGTGAGAGAGGTAATGGTGGTGGAGCCGCTTGGCAATAGTGATCATAATATGATCAAATTTGAATTAATGACTGGAAGGGGAACAGTATGCAAATCCACATCTCTCGTGCTAAACTTTCAAAAGGGAAACTTTGATAAAATGAGAAAAATTGTTAGAAAAAAACTGAAAGGAGCAGCTACAAAAGTAAAAAAATGTGCAAGAGGCGTGGTCATTGTTAATAAAAAATACCATTTTAGAAACACAGTCCAGATGTATTCCACACATTAAGAAAGGTGGAAAGAAGGCAAAACGATTACCGGCATGGTTAAAAGGGGAGGTGAAAGAAGCTAATTTGGCCAAAAGATCTTCATTCAAAAATTGGAAGAAGGATCCAACAGAAGAAAATAGGATAATGCATAAACATTGGCAAATTAAATGTAAGACATTTATAAGCAGGCTAAGAGAGAATTTGAAAAGAAGTTGTCCATAGAGGCAAAAACTCACAGTAAAAACTTTTTAAAATATATCCAAAGCAGAAAGCTTGTGAGGGAGTCAGTTGGACCGTTAGATGATCGAGGGGTTAAAGGGGCACTTAGAGAAGATAAGGCCATTGCGGAAAGATTAAATGATTTCTTTGCTTCGGTGTTTACTGAAGAGGATGTTGGAGAGGTACCCGTACTGGAGAAGGTTTTCATGGGTAATGATTCAGATGGACTGAATCAAATCACGGTGAACCTAGAAGATGTGGTAGACCTGATTGACAAACTGAAGAGTAGTAAATCACCTGGACCGGATGGTATAAACCCCAGAGTTCTGAAGGAACTAAAAAATGAAATTTCAGACCTATTAGTAAAAATTTGTAACCTATCATTAAAATCATCCATTGTACCTGAAGACTGGAGTGTTGCTAATGTAACCCCAATATTTAAAAAGGGCTCCAGAGGCGATCCGGGAAACTACAGACCGGTTAGCCTGACTTCAGTGCCAGGAAAAATAGTGGAAAGTGTTCTAAACATCAAAATCACAGATCATATAGAAAGACATGGTTTAATGGAACAAAGTCAGCATGGCTTTACCCAAGGCAAGTCTTGCCTCACAAATCTGCTTCACTTTTTTGAAGGAGTTAATAAACATGTGGATAAAGGTGAATCGGTAGATGTAATATACTTGGATTTTCAGAAGGCGTTTCACAAAGTTCCTCATGAGAGGCTTCTAGGAAAAGTAAAAACTCATGGTATAGGTTGCGATGTCCTTTTGTGGATTACAAACTGGCTAAAAGACAGGAAACAGAGAATAGGATTAAATGGACAATTTTCTCAGTGGAAGGGAGTGGGCAGTGGAGTGCCTCAGGGATCTGTATTGGGACCCTTACTTTTCAATATATTTATAAATGATCTGGAAAGAAATACGACGAGTGAGATAATCAAATTTGAGATGACACAAAATTGTTCAGAGTAGTTAAATCACAAGCAGATTGTGATAAATTGCAGGAAGACCTTGTGAGACTGGAAAATTGGGCATCCAAATGGCAGGTGAAATTTAATGTGGATAAGTGCAAGGTGATGCATATAGGGAAAAATAACCCATGCTATAGTTACACAATGTTAGGTTCCATATTAGGTGCTACAACACAAGAGATCTAGGCGTCATAGTGGATAACACATTGAAATCGTCGGTTCAGTGTTCTGCGGCAGTCAAAAAAGCAAACAATGTTGGGAATTATTAAAAAGGCAATGGTGAATAAAATGGAAAATGTCATAATGCCTCTATCTCTCCATGGTGAGATCGCACCTTGAATACGGTGTACAATTCTGGTCGCCGCATCTCAAAAAATATAATTGCGATGGAGAAGGTACAGAGAAGGGCTACCAAAATAAGGGGAATGGAACAGCTCCCCTATGAGGAAAGACTAAAGAGGTTAGGACTTTTCAGCTTAGAGAAGAGAAGGCTGAGGGGGGGATAGGATAGAGGTGTTTAAAATCATGAGATGTCTAGAACGGGTACATGTGAATCGGTTATTTACTCTTTCGGATAATAGACTAGAGGGCACTCCATGAAGTTAGCATGTGCCACATTTAAAACTAATTGGAGAAAGTTCTTTTTTTACTCAACGCTCAATTAAACTCTGGAATTTGTTGCCAGAGGATGTGGTTAGTGCAGTTAGTATAGCTGTGTTTAAAAAAGGATTGGATAAGTTCTTGGAGGAGACGTCCATTACCTGCTATTAATTAAGTTGACTTAGAAAATAGCCACTGCTATTACTAGCAACGGTAACATGGAATAGACTTAGTTTTTGGGTACTTGCCAGGTTCTTATGGCCTGGATTGGCCACTGTTGGAAACAGGATGCTGGGCTTGATGGACCCTTGGTCTGACCCAGTATGGCATGTTCTTATGTTCTTCTTATGATTTCTCGTCAACTACGACAAATCCTATTTAGTCTCATCTCAAACCTTGTCGTTCATTGGGGCAGACTTGGACACCTTGCAGGCAAAGGCTTTTCTGCCTCGACAGCGAGCTCTCACCCTCGTGTCTCTTGCGCACCAGCTGCAGTCTCAACACTCCGCGACTGCACGCCACTTTCTCATCCTCCTGGGACACATGGCGTCCTCAGTTCAGGTCACACCAATGGCCCATTTGGCCATGAGAGTCATGCAGTGGACTCTAAGGTCTCAATGGACTCAAAGCATTCAGCCCCTGTCAACCATTGTCCACGAAACCGACTCACTCCGTTAGTCTCTTGCCTGGTGGAAAAATCAGATCAGTCTCCTCCAAGGCTTGCCCTTTCAGGCTCCAGACCCTCAATTAACTCTCACCACCGATGCTTCCAATCTCGGCTGGGGGCCCATGTGGCCAATCTGCAGACACAAGGATCTTGGTCTCCAGAGGAAGCCAAACACCAAATACATTTCCTGGAACTTAGAGCAATCACATATGCTCTCAGGACATTTCAGGATCACCTCTCAAATCAAGTTATCCAGACGGACAACCAGGTGGCCATGTGGTACATCAACAAACAGGGAGACACGGGCTCCTTCCTTCTGTGTCAAGAAGCTGCACAGATATAGGAGGAAGCTCTCTCCCATTCGATGTACCTCAGGGCCACCTACTTGCCGGGAGTGGACAATGTGTTGGCAGACAAGCTGAGCCGCATCTTTCAACCACACGGGTGGTCTCACAACCCCTCAGTAGCGAACTCCATCTTCCAACAATGGGGATATTCTCAGGTAGACCTCTTTGCGTCTCCTCAAAACCACAAAGTATAGAACTTCTGCTCTCTCATTCGCAGCAAACACTCTCATCCCAGAGACGCATTCTTCCTCTCATGGGCAACCGATCTACTTTATGCATTCCCTCCACTTCCTCTTCTCTCGAAGACTCTCGTGAGGTTACGTCAGGACAAGGGAACCATGATCCTGATAGCACCTCACTGGCCACGCCAAGTGTTTCCAATATTTCAGGATCTCTCCATTCGCAGGCACATTCTCTTAGGAAAGGACCCACTTCTGATCACTCAAAACGACGGGTGCTTCTGCCACACCATTCTTCAAACCTTGTCCCTGATGGCATGGATGTTGAAAGGTTAATCCTTCAGCCACTTAACCTTTCTGAACCAGTTTCCCGTGTCCTGATTGCTTCACGGAAGCCTTCCACGAGAAAATCTTACTCTTACAAATGGAACAGGTTTACGTCATGGTGCTCTTCTCAGTCCCTTGACCCCTTTACCTGTACTATCATGAAGTTTTTGGACTATCTCTGGCACTTATCAGAGTCAGGTCTAAAAACTTCTTCCATCAGAATGCATGTCAGTGTGGTAGCCGCCTTCCATAAAGGTGATGGGGATGTACCCATATCAGTACAACCCCTTGTAACACGTTTTCTGAAGGACTTGCTTCACCTCAAGCCTCCATTGCGTCCTCCGGCTCCTTCTTGGGACCTCAATCTGGTTTTGGGTCGGCTCATGAAATCACCATTTGAGCCTCTTCAATCCTGTGACCTTCGATATCTCACATGGAAAGTGATTTTCCTTCTGGCAATCCCTTCCGCTCGCAGAGTTAGTGAATTACAGGCTCTAGTTACCTATCCACCTTACACTAAACGTCTGCAGGACCAGGCAGTACTCCACACTCACCCTAAATTTTTGCCTAAGGTAGTTTCGGACTTTCATCTCAATCAATCCATTATACTACCTACCTTTTTTCCCAGGCCCCATTCCAATCCAGGAGAACAGGCTCTGTATACCCTTGACTGTAAGCGGGCTCTAGCATTATATCTAGACCGTACAGCTGCCCACAGGGAAAGCACTCAACTGTTTGTCTCTTTCCATCTTAAGTTAGGGCAGCCTGTGGGTAAGCAGACTCTCTCCTCCTGTTTGGCGGACTGCATATCCTTTTGCAATCAGTAAGCGGGCATTCCATTTCAAGACCGTGTTAAAGCACACTCTGTGAGGGCCATGGCGACTTCCGTAGCACACCTACGATCGGTGCCGCTTCCTGACATTTGCAGGGCTGCCACCTGGAGTTCTCTCCACACCTTTGCAGCCCACTATTGCTTGGACAAGGCTGGAAGACAAGATTCCATCTTTGGCCAGTCTGTCCTTCGTAACCTATTTACAACGTGACGTACCAAGACCCTTCCGCCTACCCATTAGGGTTCAGGATGCCCTCGGCCAACTTTTTATCACAGTCCTAGTGCCTTGCACACCTGGGTACATTTGGTGTATTTCTCGGACATCCTCAGCTCGGTACTCACCCATATGTGAGGACTACCATCCTGCTTGTCCTGTGAGAAAGCAAATGTTGCTTACCTGTAACAGGTGTTCTCACAGGACAGCAGGATGTTAGTCTTCATGAAACCCGCCCGCCGCCCTGCGGTGTTAGGTTCGTAACGTTTTCTTATTTTATTTTTCGGCACTACCTGTAGCTTTTAAACAAGACTGAAGGGGGACCCCTGCTGGCTGCAGGGTTGGTGCCATGCTGGGCATGCCCAGTAGGGGCCAGTCAAAGTTCTGGAAATTTTGACAAAAGTGTCCCGTGATTGGGCTCCATCCTGTGATGTCACCCATATGTGAGGACTAACATTCTGCTGTCCTGTAAGAACACCTGTTACAGGTAAGCAACATTTGCTATTTTTCCTTCTGCACTCAGGCAGGCCCCCGCAAGTGTATTATGCACCTCTACCAGCAGATGGAGACTGAGCAAAAGCTTACATCAAAGATATATAGCACTGCCCTATCAACTCACCAGTATTCTCTATCTGCAGCAGATGGTGAACATGAATTTCCCTACTGCTGATTGCCTGTTTAAAAAAAAAAGAGAGAAAAGAACAAATGATTTCTGAAGAGATAAGCGATTGGATAGTATCATTTGCCTCCTGAAGTGATCCTGTTGGGTCCCTCCCTCAGTTGAGAGCCTTGAATCCGGTAGCCTGGTTCTGGTGTGGGCCTCAGAAAGAAATACAAAAGTGGTGGTAGGCTGAGAAGGGGCTCAGTAGGGAAGGCTTTCACCCTCTCGCCCTGTAGCCAGAGACCCGTTCCTTGTTACAGCTAGGGAGGGCTGAGCTCAGGTAAAACAGAAAACTTTTATTTTCCAAAGAAGCAGCTCCTTCCTACCAGGTGGTCTCGGTATTGGTGTTCAATGTCCCCTCTTACATCTCTGGGGAGTTTAGTGAGGCTTGGCAGGTTGAGCAGGCTAGGACCCACTTCCAGGCTTCCTTTTTGCTGGCTGCATAGAAGGCTGCAACGGTCATTCACATGCTTTTTTGGATGAGACGGCACGCATGTGTGCACCTATTTGTGCGTGTACTTAAGTGGCCTTTCGGTATGCGCGCTTTGCAGTACACGTATTACACACATAGGCCTGTGCACACATTGTGTGTATGTATAGATATGTGTGTTTATATATGTATATGCACAGTTCAGCACATAGTTGAGCACGTTGAGTGTATTATGAACCTATGTGTCCTCTATCTCACTGCACCTCTTCTCTCTTCAAAGACTCAATAAACACACTGTCTCCAGTTTTCTCTAAACTGATCAGTTTGTTACTTAGCGAAGGCGTCATTCCTTCAAGCTTAAAAAGGGCAGTAGTACGCCCACTGCTCAAAAAAAGTAATCTGGACCCTGCTGATCCTAGCAATTATAGACCCATAACTGCTCTGCCATTTTTCTAAAAATCTCTTGAATACGCTGTTTTGTGCCAACTAAGTGATCAGCTTGAGAAATTTGATCTGCTAGATCCCCACCAATTCTGTTTCAGGTGCTCTTTCAGTACTAAACTCCTATTACTTTCTCTTTCAGAAACTCTCAGGAGAGGCATTGATTCAGGCCAACAATTCCTTCTCATCTCACAAGACATTTCCTCCACATTTGACACCATCGATCATAACATTCTTTGGTTTCACCTACAAGAATGTGGTCTTTCTGGTACTGTAATTTCCTGGTTCCAATCATATCTTTCAAATCTGACTCAATTTGTCAAATTAAAAAATTTTTCTTTTCTGACAACAAAACTGATGTCCCTCAATGATCTGCACTTTCCTCTGTTCTCTTTAATATTTATCTAGCTCCTATCTGTAAAATCCTCTCCACTCTGACTGATTGCTATAAACTTTATGCTGGTAACATACAGTTTGTTCTTCATATTTGCCCTACTTGGCAAGATACCTTGGATCATCCCAACATTTGTTTCTGCACAATAAAAAAAAACAAACAAACTGGTTAAAACACAAACTCTCACTTATGTCCAAAACAAGAGTTTTTAGTGATTCATATAATGACCATCGCTCTAGATAAATCTCTCCTTTCCAATTAAGAGCCATATTAAAAATCTTGGAATAATTTTAGATAACACCCTTTCTGTTCGTCCTCAAAAGAGGTCATTTCTCATGGATTCTACAGACTTCGAGTCCTTGCAGGCCTCCGGAATCTTTTCTACTTGCCTGAATTCTGTACAGTTCTTCAAACATGAGGGACTTAAGAAACAGCAAGGAAGGCTGTCTAACAAAGCCGTTGAGTGCAACAAAACAGAATTAGCAGCCAGATGTCCAAACGGGATTTCTTTATTGAGTGGTAACACGAGTATGTGAACAATGCCCAACTCTGGCCGAGTTTCGCCCTCTTACAATGGGGCTACTCAGGGGCTAGAACATACAATAACACATACTTGTAAATAATAAAAATCATAAAACATGACTAAAACATACAAATAAAATGGTAACATAGATATGTGGTATAACATATAAAATATAACGAATCCATGTGTTCTAAAAAGTGAAAGTATCAACAAGTCAAAAAATATATAACCTTTACCTCAACTCAAATCGTGTTATGGTGAAAATCCAGGTCTTAATAAGGACTGTGCAACAAAAAGTCTGTAATTTAAAAAAATATAATTCATTCAAATGAATATAATAAGGTTACTTGAACTTGGCATGTCCAAAAATATATGAAATAGAATGAATGTAAGAGAGCACTTTAAAAAATATGGGTATACAGTGAAAAACTGATGTCAAAATGTGACGTTAGAATAATGACAAAGGAAAAATTACATTGTGGGAAACAAAAAATTGAAATAAAATCTGTATCACGGAACCAATATTTTATATTTTAACTATTATGTATACTTTAAAAGAAAATATAAAAAATAATATGACACACCAAAAGTGCTTAAAAATGAATAATTATCAAAAATGTTTTATTATAAAAAAATGTTTTTTGTGTGTCACTAAAAAGGTATCTACCTCATACGTACAGAGTTATTCACGATATATTCATCTTTTTTCTTTAAACTACGCTAATTCTTCTAAAAAAGATACCGGCACTTTGACAACCCTTGTATTGATGTTCTAATGAGAGACAGAGGTACCGCTGCCAATGAGTGATTTTAGAAGCCTATCTAATAGTGAGTATACATTTTACGTATGAGGTAGATACGTTTTTAGTGACACACAAAAAACATTTTTGTTGCACAGTCCTTATTAAGACCTGGATTTTCACCATAACACGATCTGAGTTGAGGTAAAGGTTATATATTTTTTGACTTGTTGATACTTTCACTTTTTAGAACACATGGATTTGTTATATTTTATATGTTACACCACATATCTATGTTACCATTTTATTTGTATGTTTTAGTCATGTTTTATGATTTTTTTTATTTACAAGTATGTGTTATTGTATGTTCTAGCCCCTGACGTAGCCCCATTGTAAGAGGGCGAAACTCGGCCAGAGTTGGGCATTGTTCACATACTCGTGTTACCACTCAATAAAGAAATCCCGTTTGGACATCTGGCTGCTAATTCTGTTTTGTTGCCCTCAGTTCTTCAAACATCCATTTTCCCCGTTGTTGATTAAGAACATAAGAAAATGCCATACTGGGTCAGACCAAGGGTCCATCAAGCCCAGCATCCTGTTTCCAACAGTGGCCAATCCAGGCCATAAGAACCTGGCAAGTACCCAAAAACTAAGTCTATTCCATGTAACCATTGCTAATGGCAGTGGCTATTCTCTAAGTGAACTTAATAGCAGGTAATGGACTTCTCCTCCAAGAACTTATCCAATCCTTTTTTAAACACAGCTATACTAACTGCACTAACCACATCCTCTGGCAACAAATTCCAGAGTTTAATTGTGCGTTGAGTAAAAAAGAACTTTCTCCGATTAGTTTTAAACGTGCCACATGCTAACTTCATGGAGTGCCCCCTAGTCTTTCTACCATCCGAAAGAGTAAATAACCGATTCACATCTACCCGTTCTAGACCTCTCATGATTTTAAACACCTCTATCATATCCCCCCTCAGTCGTCTCTTCTCCAAGCTGAAAAGTCCTAACCTCTTTAGTATTTCCTCATAGGGGAGTTGTTCCATTCCCCTTATCATTTTGGTAACCCTTCTCTGTACCTTCTCCATCGCAATTATATCTTTTTTGAGATGCGGCGACCAGAATTGTACACAGTATTCAAGGTGCGGTCTCACCATGGAGCAATACAGAGGCATTATGACATTTTCCGTTTTATTCACCATTCCCTTTCTAATAATTCCCAACATTGTTTGCTTTTTTGACTGCCGCAGCACACTGTACCGACGATTTCAATGTGTTATCCACTATGACGCCTAGATCTCTTTCTTGGGTTGTAGCACCTAATATGGAACCCAACATTGTGTAATTATAGCATGGGTTATTTTTCCCTATATGCATCACCTTGCACTTATCCACATTAAATTTCATCTGCCATTTGGATGCCCAATTTTCCAGTCTCACAAGGTCTTCCTGCAATTTATCACAATCTGCTTGTGATTTAACTACTCTGAACAATTTTGTGTCATCTGCAAATTTGATTATCTCACTCGTCGTATTTCTTTCCAGATCATTTATAAATATATTGAAAAGTAAGGGTCCCAATACAGATCCCTGAGGCACTCCACTGTCCACTCCCTTCCACTGAGAAAATTGCCCATTTACATAAGAACATAAGAACATAAGAAATTGCCATGCTGGGTCAGACCAAGGGTCCATCAAGCCCAGCATCCTGTTTCCAACAGAGGCCAAACCAGGCCACAAGAACCTGGCAATTACCCAAACACCTAGAAGTTCCCATGCTACTGATGCAATTAATAGCAGTGACTATTCCCTAAGTAAACTTGATTAATAGCAGTTAATGGACTTCTCTTCCAAGAACTTATCCAAACCTTTTTTGAACCCAGCTACACTAACTGCACTAACCACATCCTCTGGCAACAAATTCCAGAGATTTATTGTGCGTTGAGTGAAAAAGAATTTTCTCCGATTAGTCTTAAATGTGCTACTTGCTAACTTCATGGAATGCCCCCTAGTCCTTCTATTATTCGAAAGTGTAAATAACCGAGTCACATCTACTCGTTCAAGACCTCTCATGATCTTAAAGACCTCTATGATATCCCCCCTCAGCCGTCTCTTCTCCAAGCTGAACAGCCCTAACCTCTTCAGCCTTTCCTCATAGGGGAGCTGTTCCATCCCCTTTATCATTTTGGTTGCCCTTCTCTGTACCTTCTCCATTGCAACTATATCTTTTTTGAGATACGGCGACCAGAATTGTACACAGTATTCAAGGTGTGGTCTCACCATGGAGCGATATAGAGGCATTATGACATTTTCCGTTTTATTAACCATTCCCTTCCTAATAATTCCTAACATTTTATTTGCTTTTTTGACTGCTGCAGCACACTGAGCTGACGATTTCAATGTATTATCTACTATGACGCCTAGATCTCTTTCTTGGGTGGTAGCTCCTAATATGGAACCTAACATCGTGTAACTACAGCTAGGGTTATTTTTCCCTATATGCAACACCTTGCACTTGTCCACATTAAATTTCATCTGCCATTTGGATGCCCAATCTTCCAGTCTTGCAAGGTCCTCCTGTAATGTATCACAGTCTGCTTGTGATTTAACTACTCTGAATAATTTTGTATCATCCGCAAATTTGATAACGTCACTCATCGTATTCCTTTCCAGATCATTGATATATATATTGAAAAGCACCGGTCCAAGTACAGATCCCTGAGGCACTCCACTGTTTACCCTTTTCCACTGAGAAAATTGACCATTTAGTCCTACTCTCTGTTTCCTGTCTTTTAACCAGTTTGTAATCCACGAAAGGACATCGCCTCCTATCCCATGACTTTTTAGTTTTCGTAGAAGCCTCTCATGAGGGACTTTGTCAAACGCCTTCTGAAAATCCAAATACACTACATCTACCGGTTCACCTTTATCCACATGTTTATTAACCCCTTCAAAAAATGAAGCAGGTTTGTTAGGCAAGACTTCCTTGGGTAAATCCATGTTGACTGTGTCCCATTAAATCATGTCTTTCTATATGCTCTACAATTTTGATCTTGAGGATAGTTTCCACTATTTTTCCCGGCACTGAAGTTAGGCTCACTGGTCTATAGTTACCCGGATCACCCCTGGAGCCTTTTTTAAATATTGGGGTTACATTGGCCACCCTCCAGTCTTCAGGTACAATGGATGATTTTAATGATAGGTTACAAATTTTAACTAATAGGTCAGAAATTTCATTTTTGAGTTCCTTTAGTACCCTGGGATGCATACCATCCGGTCCAGGTGCCTTGCTACTCTTTAGTTTGTCAATCTGGCCTACTACATCTTCCAGGTTGACAGTGATTTCGTTCAGTTCGTTTGACTCATCACCCCTGAAAACCAACTCCGGAACTGGTATCTCCCCAACATCCTCACTAGTAAACACGGAAGCAAAGAATTCATTTAGTCTTTCTGCAATGGCCTTATCTTCCCTAAGAGCCCCTTTAACCCCTCGGTCATCTAATGGTCCAACCGACTCCCTCACAGGTTTCTTGCTTTGGATATATTTAAAAAAGTTTTTATTATGAGTTTTTGCCTCTATGGCCAACTTCATTTCAAATTCTCTCTTCGCTTGTTTTATCAATGTTTTACACTTAACTTGACAATGCTTATGTTTTATCCTATTTTCTTCAGATGGATCTTTCTTCCAATTTTTGAAGGATGATTTTTTGGCTAAAATAGCCTCTTTCACCTCACCTTTTAACCATGACGGTAATCGTTTTGCCTTCCTTCCACCTTTCTTAATGCGTGGAATACATATGGACTGCGCCTCTAGGATTGTATTTTTAAACAATGTCCAAGCCTGTTGAACACTTTTAACCTTTGCAGCTGCACCTTTCAGTTTTTTTCTGACTATTTTCCTCATTTTATCAAAGTTTCCCTTTTGAAAGTTTAGTTTTAGAGCTGCAGATTTAATTTAATCCTACTCTCTGTTTCCTGTCTTTTAGCCAGTTTGCAATCCATGAAAGGACATCGCCACCTATCCCATGACTTTTTACTTTTCCTAGAAGCCTCTCATGAGGAACTTTGTCAAATGCCTTCTGAAAATCCAAGTATACTATATCTACCGGTTCACCTTTATCCACATGTTTATTAACTCCTTCAAAAAAATGAAGCAGATTTGTGAGGCAAGACTTGCCCTGGGTAAAGCCATGCTGACTTTGTTCCATTAAACCATGTCTTTCTATATGTTCTGTGATTTTGATGTTTAGAACACTTTCCACTATTTTTCCTGGCACTGAAGTCAGGCTAACCGGTCTGTAGTTTCCCGGATCGCCCCTGGAGCCCTTTTTAAATATTGGGGTTACATTTGCTATCCTCCAGTCTTCAGGTACAATGGATGATTTTAATGATAAGTTACAAATTTTTACTAATAGGTCTGATTACTGTATCAATTTATAAACAAGTATTTCTCTCACTTCAAAACGACCATTGCAGCTGCCATTGAAACTGCGCGACTTTTATCAGGAATAAAGCGTAGAAACCATATCACTACTACTTTAATCAAATTACACTGGCTCCCAATTAATGAGAGAGTGAAATATAAGGTTGGAATGTTAATTTTTAAATTGCTTAATGACCAGACCTGCCATTGGGCCAACGCAATATTGAAATTTTTTCAACCCACTAGAGCCTTGCAGTCTTCAGAACGTGGTCTGCTCAAGATTCCATCACCAAAAGCCACACGATTACACATGACCTGCAAGTGTGCCTTTTTCATCGCTGGGCCCACTCTGGAATTCTTTTCTGATAGATAAACAGACAATGTGATTCAGTATAGAATTTCAGAAAGCAAGTTAAGACTTTTCTTTTCAGCCAAGCATATTTTTTAAATTTCTCATCTTTATTATATATATTGTTTATTTTAATATTTGTCTATTTGTTTTACCTGTATTATAATCATATTTTGATTCATTTATCTTAATGATTTGTGTGTTTTCATTTACATTTTTAATTTACTGTTGTCACTTTATCATTAGAAACATAGAAATGACGGCAGAAGAAGACCAAATGGCCCATCCAGTCTGCCCAGCAAGCTTCACACATTTTTTTCTCTCATACTTATCTGTTTCTCTTAGCTCTTGGTTCTATTTCCCTTCCACCCCCACCATTAATGTAGAGAGCAGTGATGGAGCTGCATCCAAGTGAAATATCTAGCTTGATTAGTTAGGGGTAGTAACCGCCGCAATAAGCAAGCTACACCCATGCTTATTTGTTTTACCCAGACTATGTTGTACAGCCCTTGTTGGTTGTTTTTTCTTCTCCCCTGCCGTTGAAGCAGAGAGCTATGCTGGATATGCGTGAAGTATCAGTTTTTCTTCTCTCCTGCCGTTGAAGCAGAGAGCCATGCTGGATATGCATTGAAAGTGAAGTATCAGGCACATTTGGTTTGGGGTAGTAACCGCCGTAACAAGCCAGCTACTCCCCGCTTTGTGATTGCGAATCCTTTTTTCTTCTCCCCTGCCGTTGAAGCTATGTTGGATATTCGTGAAGCATCAGTTTTTCTTTTCCCCTGCTGTTGAAGCAGAGAGCTATGCTGGAAATGCGTGATGTATCAGTCTTTCTCCCATGCCGTTGAAGCAAAGAGCCATGCTGGATATGCATGGAAAGTGAAGTATCAGGCATATTTGGTTAGGGGTAGTAACCGCCGTAACAAGCCAGCTACTACCCGCTTTGTGAGTGCGAACCCTTTTTTCTTCTCCCTTGCCGTTGAAGCAGAGAGCTCTGCTGGATGTGTGAAGTATCAGTTATTCTTCTCCCCTGCCGTTGAAGCAGAGAGCTATGCTGTATATGCATTGAAAGTGAAGTATCAGGCATATTTGGTTTGGGGTAGTAACCGCCGTAACAAGCCAGCTACTCCCCTCTTTGTGAGTGCAAATCCTTTTTTCACATTTCCTCTTGCTGTTGAAGCTTAGAGCGATGTTGGAGTCACAGTAAGCATGTGTATGTTTATTGAATAAGGGTATTGTGTCCAGGCAGTAGCCATCATTCTGGCGATTCACCCACTCTTCATTGGCGGCCACTTGACTTTATGGATCCACAGTGTTTATCCCACGCCCCTTTGAAGTCTTTCACAGTTCTGGTCTTCGCCACTTCCTCCGAAAGGGCATTCCAGGCATCCACCACCCTCTCCGTGAAGAAATACTTCCTGACATTGGTTCTGAATCTTCCTCCCTGGAGCCTCAAATCGTGACCCCTGGTTCTGCTGATTTTTTTCCTACGGAAAAGGTTTGTCGTTGTTTTTGGATCATTAAAACCTTTCAAGTATCTGAAAGTCTGTATCATATCACCTCTGCTCCTCCTTTCCTCCAGGGTGTACATATTTAGATTCTTCAATCTCTCCTCGTATGTCATCCGATGAAGATCCTCCACCTTCCTGGTCGCCCTTCTCTGTACCGCTTCCATCTTGTCTTTGTCTTTTTGTAGATACGGTCTCCAGAACTGAACACAGTACTCCAGGTGAGGCCTCACCAAGGACCTGTACAAGGGAATAATCACTTCCCTTTTCTTACTCTATATTCCTCTCTCTATGCAGCCCAGCATTCTTCTGGCTTTTGCTATCGCCTTGTCGCATTGTTTCGCAGACTTCATATCATTAGACACTATCACCCCAAGGTCCCTCTCCTGCTCCGTGCACATCAGCCTTCCCCCCCCCCCAATCGAATACAGTTCATTTGGATTTCCACTCCCCATATGCATGACTTTGCACTTCTTGGCATTGAATCTCAGCTGCCATATCTTTGACCACTCTTCCAGTTTCCTTAGATCCCGTCTCATTCTCTCCACTCCTTCCGGCGTTTCCACTCTGTTGCAGATCTTAGTGTCATCCGCAAAAAGACAAACCTTACCTTCTATCCCGTCCGCAATGTCGCTCACAAAGATATTGAACAGGACCGGTCCCAACACCGATCCTTGCGGTACACCACTTAAAACCGCTCTCTCTTCAGAGAAGGTTCCATTTACCATCACACATTGTCTTCTGTCCGTCAACCAATTTGCAATCCAGATCACCACCTCGGCACTCACTCCCAAGCTTCTCGTTTTATTCACCAGTCTCCTGTGTGGAACCGTATCAAAAGCTTTGCTGAAATCCAAGTATATGATATCGAGCGCTCTTCCTTGATCCAATTCCTTGGTTACCCAGTCAAAAAAGTCAATCAGATTTGTCTGACAGGATCTTCCCCTGGTGAATCCATGCTGCCTCTGGTCCATCAATTCTCCAGACTGTAGATAGTTCACTATTCTCTCTTTCAGCAGTGACTCCATTACTTTTCCCACCACCGAAGTGAGGCTAACCGGTCTGTAGTTGCCAGCCTCCTCTCTGTTCCCACTCTTGTGAAGCGGGACCACCACCGCTCTTTTCCAATCACTCGGCACCACTCCCGTTTCTAGGGATCTATTGAATAGGTCACACAGCGGACCCGCCAGAACATCTCTGAGCTCCCTCAATATCCTTGGATGAATCCCATCAGGCCCCATGGCTTTGTCCACTTTCAGGTTCTTTAGTTCTTCCCACACATTTTCTACTGTAAAAGGATTTTCATCTATTCCACTTCCCTCCAGTTTCTTGTTGTGTAGAGATGGTCCTTCTCCGGGGTCTTCTTTAGTGAACACAGAGCTGAAGTATTCGTTTAATATTTCTGCCATTTCTTCGTCTCTCTCCACACATTGATCATTACCACCTTTCAATTTCACTATACCACTTTGGACCTTTCTCTTTTCGCTGATGTATCTGAAAAATGTTTTGTCACCATTTTTTATCTCCTTAGCAATCCTCTCTTCCGCTTGACTTTTTGCCAACTTGATTAATTTCTTTGTCTCCCTCAGTTGATACAAATATTCTTCTTTGTGCTCCTCCCTTTGGGATCCTTTATATTTCTTGAATGCTGTTCTTTTAGCTTTAATTTTGTCAGCCACCTCCTTTGAGAACCAGATAGGTTTCAATTTTCTTTTGCTTTTCTTTACATTTCTAACATATAGAGCAGTTGCCTTGGTGATTGCTCCTTTTAGATTGGTCCACTGCTGATCCACATCTCTCTCGTTCTCCCATCCTTTAAGTTCTTCCTCCAGGTAGTTCCCCATTTCCTCAAAGTCTGTGTTTTTGAACTGTAAAACTCGGGTCTTTGTGGTTCTTTTCCCTATTCTTTTAGTGATATTAAACCATACCATTTGATGATCACTGCTGCTGAGGTGGGCGCCCACCTGGACATCTGAGACATTATCTGCATTAGTGAGCACTAAGTCGAGTATAGCTCCTTCTCTCGTGGGTTCCAACACCATTTGTTTGAACAAAGATACTTGCATGGCATCCACTATCGCTCTACTATTTTTAGTTTCTGCAGATGGGATTTTCCAGTCTACATCTGGCATATTAAAGTCACCCCACGATCACCACTTCTCCCTTCTTACCTATCTTATGGATGTCTTCAACCAGATCTCTGTCCAGCTCTTCCTTTTGGTTTGGAGGCCTGTAAACCACTCCAATATAAATGGACGCTCCGTCATCTTTTTTTAGGTCGACCCATAGAGCTTCTTCATTACCCCAACTTCCTTGTAGCTCAGATGCTTGGATGTTTCTGACATAAAGAGCCAGACCTCCCCCTTTTCTATCCTTTCTGTCCTTCCTTAACAAGTTGTAGCCTGGTATTGTTGTATCCCATTCATGAGATTCTGTGAACCATGTTTCTGTGATAGCAACAATGTCCAATTCTGTCTCAGCCATTAGGGCCTGCAGATCTGGGATTTTATTTCCCAAACTATGAGCATTTGTGGTCATAGCCTTCCAGGTACTCTCTTTAAGGTTATTGCATTTACTGGACTCCTTATGAGATATTAGTTGAGATTTGTTATTCACTTCACTATTTCTTTTTGTAGTTGTGCCATTGTTGACAGAGTTATCCATCGCAATTAGATTTTTCTTTTGCTTATGGATCTTGAAATACTGCATGCATTGTGTTTTCTCTCTCTTTTCTGATAATACTGCAATGCTTTTCTCAAGAACTTCTTCAGTTTTTAATTTAGAGAAGGCTTGTTCTTTTTGCATTTGCTACATTGTGTGTCTCCTCATCACAGGTCTAATTCTACCAGAGCCCACTGTATTCCTGGATTTTAAAGAATTTCTTAATGACCTGTTTGAGTGGGGGGGTATACCTGTTGGCTGCTCATCTGTCAAGAATGGGTGACTGTGGGTCCTACCTGAGCCTAATGAATCTCCTTTTCTTGACTCCTGGTTTATTTGTGATATTGGGGAATTATTTTCTGAGTAATGCAATGTGGGTATAATACTTTTAATTGAAGCTAATTGATCTTTAATCTCAGTCAGCTCCATTTTCAAGGAAGAGAGTTGTGCACAAATTGGGCAAGCTCTAAGTTTCCAGATGCTTTCCCTCAGAATAAAGGCTCCACAGCAGTTACATTGGATAGTCCTCATCTTGGTAATTTGTGATTTGTATTTCCTTGACTGTAACCAATGTACTGATTTATTCCGCTGCCAATGGTAATCTAGGCAGTCTTTATTAGAAAACAAGCCCCAGGGGTGGGTGGGTAGATGGGTAGGGTGGGAGGGAGTCAAACAGTTTAGCCTGGGACAAGCTGGGTAAAGCAGGGCACTTCTGGACTGTTGTCTTTGCTTTTTTGGTCAATTCTTTTAAAAAACAGTCTTTATGCCCCAATGTTTAGTTTGAACAGATTATTTGTGCCAGCTAACCCCAAAATAGAGAGATTTTACCAGTTTAAAAGCTGGAGAGCTTTGTTTGTGGTTTTTTTCTTATCTAACTTTATGCAGCAAACAGCAAAATAACTTACTGGAATATATCTTACTATAAAGAAATGAAACAGACTATAAAGAAAATTAAAACACAGACAGGAAATAATCACAGAAGCTTTCTACACAACTTCAGAGCAATAAGCAAAAATACTTAGCCACGATGTAGATTTCACAATGCAGTAAACAGTTCCACCAAGAGAAATCTCTCAAGCATGTGCACAGGACCACAATGGCTCCCCTGCTCTGATTACCTTGTTCATCGCCTAGACCTTTTAAGTGTTAGGCAATTCACAAATGTTAAAAGTAAAATGTAGCTGCTCGTATTTATACACGTACCTGGCCACATAATGGTCCCCTGAGTGTGTATTTGGCACATATCTTTCTGAGTTAATGACACACCATAGGGCCGGCGCCAAAGAAGGCTAAGCGCTTAGCTATCCATGCTGCATGCCATATAAGGGTGATACAGCCTGAGCTTTCTTTGAGTCTTGTCAGCGCTGCCTGGATGCTCCTACTGATTTTTCTGACACTGGTCCATTCCCTTGATCTGAGATGAGTGGGGCTGGAGGCGACACGACAAAGGTGTGACCCCTTCTTTGGTTGATCCACTGACAAGAGACATCCTTTGCAGAGTCTTGCTCCCAGAACATCAGGTTTGGACCTATGGCACCATCCTCCTTTTCCTGGGTAGACTTTTTCCAGAGACTACAGTCTTTCTGCAGGTGCATCTTGCAAAGACTGTAATGCCTCCTGAATCAGGGTCATATAGTTGCCCTCCTGTGTCTACCACCACATGCAAATGCCATGGCATAAGAATCACGATGTTTGAGTGAAAATGGATCGCAACTACACTGATGATGATTTGGGTTTCCCCTTCCTGAGGACAAGGAAATTCCCCTGGATTTAGAGCCACATAAAACTCTTCACTGTTTTTCATAGAGATGAGTTGCTGGGTCTCATTATTCAAACCCAGAAGATACTTGAGGTGGCTGGGAGTGTCTCTTTGGATATGCAGAAAGATCCCATATTGGTCATCCTCCTTAAGGCTTTATTTATTTATTTATTAACTTTGATATACCATTGTTTGGAACATGCCGTCACAACGGTTTACAGGCAAGAAAAAATAAACACAAGAAAATTAATGAACTGTAATAAAAATGAGACTAAAATTAATTAGATAATTAAACAAGATCTGAAAATATAATATAAAAACGGTTAAGAAATAAATAAGTACAAGCCTTCAAAAATAAAAAAAACACTAAACTACTAGGATAAAAATAAGAATTTTAAATACTTATTTAAATTAATAAAAAATATAAAACTAAAACTCAATTAAAGGTGGATGAAGATAATCTAGATAAATAACTAAGTATGGTGCAGTGTAGGTGGAAATGAGTTTAGCTAATGCCATCCTTACAAGCTTGCTCGAAAAGCCAGTTTTAAGATGTTTTCTGAACAATTTTAAATTACTCTGTAACCTCAGATTCACTGGAAGAGTATTTCACAACCCAGGTCCTGCTAACGAGATTGCTCTCTCATTGTAGTGAGTTGTCCTGTAGAAACTGAAGGTATTGATAATTTATTTTATTATTTATTTAACAGTTTTATATACCGACCTTCATAGTAAATAACCATATCGGATCGGTTTACATTTAACAAGGGTATAACTGGAGTAGCAATTCAAGTGAACGAAGATAACAATAGGTAGGAATAAGTCAAAGTTACAATCAACAGGGGAAGAGAACTTGGAAGCTTGCAACAAGCTGGAAGGAAGCTAATGCAGGAAAAAAATTATAACGAATTACAACGTATTACCAAAGAGCGTACGAGTTAAAGCTTAAAAGGTGCTTTAACCTGGAAGTTTAACCTAGAAGTTTCGGAGTCCATTGTTCATGAGTATAAATGCCAGACTGGGTTAGATAGAGGACAACTAGTGAATGACTGGCCCTTTGGTAGATGATCTAAAGTTATATTGAGGTGTATGAAGTCGAACCATGGCGTTTATTCTTTTACCTCCTGGATGCGATTCAAAAGTTGATTGACCTTGAATGGAGTACGCCAGAGGTGAGTTTTTAAGGAGGATGTTCCTTGCTGGGTGTATATCCCTTGGATCTGCAGGCCAGCTAGCAGTTGCATTTCCCAAAGGTGAATGCCTTGGTGTGTTCCTGTTGGAGGTGCAGCTCTGTAGGATCCTCAAGTATGAGAGAAAAAATGTGTGAGGCTTGCTGGGCAGTCTGGATGGGCCGTTTGGTCTTCTTCTGCCATCATTTCTATGTTTCTATGTTTCTTCTATAGAAACATTTTTATGTTTCTATAGAAGGATTGAAGCTTTACAAATCACTAATTGTTTTTCCCTGGTTGCTTGAGCTACTCTCTACCTCTCTCAGGAGTCTGGGGAAACTGTTTAGGATGGCGAAGCACTAATAGACCCTGGGATGGCCTTCTTAGCTGATGTGGCTGTGACCTTATTCGAACTGCAGCTAAAGGAGTTGCTTCCATTATGGCAGCTAGGCGTCAGCTGTTTCTATGTCTAGTCTCACCAAACTGCCCTTCAAAAGTTTTCCTTTGTTTGGCAATGAGTTGGAAAAAGATGGCAAATGAATGGGGGAAACTTCAGATCCCTCGTTTGACAGAGGATAGGAAGCTGGCTTCACAGCCTTTTCAAGCTACTGGCCGCTTTCAAGATTTCAGGCGATTTTGGCCTTATCAGGGTGCTTCCTCTGAGACCACATTATTTCGGTAGATCTCAGTTCTTTCGCCTCAGAAGGCCTTGGAAGGATTTTTGGATTCACCAGTTGGTGCAGGAGATAGGCAGACAGCTGCCTTTCTTGCTTTTCTCAGAGGTGGATCCAGATCACATTGGACCAATGGGTCCTAAAAATGATTTGTGATGACTATACTCTAGGGTTCCTTCACATTCCTCCAGTTGCTTTTATGATTTTCCTGAGCAACTCCCCTCAGAAAAGGACAGCAGTGGAAACTGCATTGAGAAGACTATTGGATCCTGAAGGCTGTAATTCCTGTTCCTGAATTGCAACAAGCTACGGATTGCTATTCCTTCTATTTTGTCATACCCAAGAAAGAGGGGTCTTTTTGACCCATGCTGCATCTCATAGGAGTCAGTCATCATTTGTGAATCACCCATTTCCAAATGGAGACTGTACGCTCTGTAATAATGGCAATGCAATCAGGGGACTACCTCATGTCTCTGGATCTGATGGAGGCATATCTGCATATTCCCATTCATCAAGAACATTAGCAGTTGCTAAGGTTTGCTAGTCTGGGATGTCATCATTAATTTCAGGCCTTGCGTTTTGGGCTGGCCACTGTGCCCAGAACCTTCTCCAAGGTCATGGCAGTAGTAGCAGCAGTCTTGTGTAAGGATGGCATCCTAGTTCACACATATCTCGGCGACTGGTTGATTTGAGCCAAGAGCATGGAAGAAAGTCACCGGATATCTTGCAGGGTGTTTTCCTTGCTGCAGGATCTAGGCTGAGTGGTGAACTTGTCCAAGCGCAACTTACAGCCATCTCAGACACTAGAGATCTTTGTGCATTTCAATACGAAGCAGAGGAGCGTGTTTCTGCCAGAGAATCAAATTCAGAAGTTGAGCTCTCATGTTCAAACTCTAACAAGGACAATTCGCTCAACAGTGTGGTCTTATCTTCAGGACTTGGGGATGAAGTCAACCTCAGAGGTTGTTCCCTAGGCGAGGGCGCATATGTGGCCTCTTTGGCGTACATTGCTTTCCTGCTGGAGTCTACAGCCACAGGACTACACAATGAGCCTTCTCTTACCATTAGAAGGGAACATACAGTTGCAATGGTGGTTGCAGGCAGATCATCCCCAGAAGGGTGCCTCCTTCGAAATGGATTGGTGAGTGCTCATGACGGATGCGAGCCTCCTGGGTTGGGGGGCTCACTATTAGGAGTTGATGGTGCAAAGTCGATGGAATGCCAAGAAATGGCAGTGGAGCTTCAATCAATTAGAAGCACGGGCAGTTCGGCTGGTGTGCTTGTGTTTCGCCAAGCGCCTGGAAGCTTGGGCGATCCATATAATGTCAGACAATGCAATAACAGTGGCCTACATCAATCATCTGGGCAGCACCAGAGGTCATCAGGTATCGGAAGAATTAGATGCACTCATGGTCTGAGCAGAGCAGCATCTCCCAAATCTGCTTCCTAAATTGCTGGAAAGGACAAAGTGAGGGTCGCTTTCTCAGCAGGAAGAGCTTGGACTCAGGAGAATTAGAGTTAGCGGATGAAGCCTTTCAGCTCATAGTGGAGGGCTGGGGCCGCCTGTACCTATACTTGCTGGCGACTTACGACAATGTGAAACCTCTGCGATTTTTCACTCGTTGACGGAATCCAAAAGCATGGGGATCGAAGCTCTCGTGCAGGTGAGGTTGCGGGGCAGCCTGCTATATGCCTTCCCACCCTGACCTCTGATAGGCAGGATTATTCAGAAAATTGCAACACCATACTTTGGCTCCAGATTGGCCCCAGAGGCCGTGATAAGCCAATCTGCAGAGACGGCCAGTGGGCATTCCCCTCTGACTGCCTCCTCAGAAAGATGTGTTGAGGCAGGGACCCATTTTTCACGAAGATCTAGGTCAATTTTACCATACAGATTGGTCCTTGAGAGGGCTAGGTTGTTGAGGCATGATTATTCACTTGCTGTGATATTCACTTTGCTTAGGGCCAGGAAAGTTTCTACATCTCTGGCCTATTGAGAGTTTGGCAGATTTTCAAGGCCTGATGTACGGCGTGAGGTTCTCAGCCCCTCAGAGTGGATATTCCATTGATTTTAGAATTTTTACAGGAAGGATTGCTTAAAGATTTGGCCCTTAACACCTTGAAGGTTCAAGTGGCAGCCCTCGCTTGCTATATTCAATGGGGAACCTCTGTCTTCTCAATTCGATGGATCCTCGTTTTAGAAGGGAATTAAGCATCTTAGTCCTCCCTTGCAACTACTGGTGCCTCTGTGAGACCTTAAGCTGGTCCTGAATTTCAGCAGGTCCAACCTTTTGACTGCTGCATGGCCTTTCCTTGCGGCTGCTTCCCTTGAAGATATTTTCTCTAGTGGAAATCTTTCTGCACATTGGGTTTCCAAGCTGCAAGCTCATTCTTGCTATGAGCCTTTTCTATGTATGACTCTGGGAGTGGTACAGCTTTAGGCTGTGCCTTCTTTTTTTTTGTCAAAAGTGGTTTCAGAGTTTCATTTCAATCAATTTCTCTGCCCACCTTATATAGGAATAGAGCTGTGAGTATAGTCTTTTGCATACCTTGGACGTCGAGCATCTTTGCTGCAGTACTTGGAAGTTACTAAATCTGTCCACAAGAACATAAGAAAATGCCATACTGGGTCAGACCAAGGGTCCATCAAGCCCAGCATCCTGTTTCCAACAGTGGCCAATCCAGGCCATAAGAACCTGGCAAGTACCCAAAAACTAAGTCTATTCCATGTTACCGTTGCTAGTAATAGCAGTGGCTATTCTCTAAATGAACTTAATAGCAGGTAATGGACTTCTCCTCCAAGAACTTATCCAATCCTTTTTTAAACACCGCTATACTAACTGCACTAACCACATCCTCTGGCAACAAATTCCAGAGTTTAATTGTGCGTTGAGTAAAAAAGAACTTTCTCCGATTAGTTTTAAATGTGCCCCATGCTAACTTCATGGAGTGCCCCCTAGTCTTTCTACTATCCGAAAGAGTAAATAACCGATTCACAGCTACCCGTTCTAGACTTCTCATAATTTTAAACATCTCTATCATATCTCCCCTCAGTCCAGAATTCTGATCGCCTGTTTGAGTTTCCCAGTGGTGGTAAACAAGGTGAACCGGTGACACGGGCAACTATAGCCAGATAAGTTAAGGAAATCATCTCAGCTGCTTATGTGGATGCCAAGATTC